>NC_044996.1:135689261-135937935 GCF_008728515.1 Papio anubis
GTATTTTTTAGTAGAGACAGGGTTTCATTGTGTTAGCCAGGATGGTCTCGATCTCCTGACCTCGTGATCCACCCGTCTCGGCCTCCCAAAGTGCTGGGATTACAGGCTTGAGCCACCGCGCCCGGCCATCAAGTGGGTTTTGAGTGCTTGTCAGCAACCCTTCACCTGAGTCGCCATCATCTCATGCCCAGATGAGTGCAGTAGATGCCTCAGTGGTCTTCCCAATTCCACACCTCTCTGCCCTTCGATCTATTCTCAACATAGCAACCAGGGACATGCCAGGAAAACTGACTAGGCCAAAGGTGGAAACATCCCAAATGTCCATTGACAGATCAATGGATCAACAAAATGTGGTCTTATCCACACAAGGAAATAGTATTCAGCCATAAAAACCAATGGAGTTTTTATACACGCTAAAATGTAAATAAACCTTGAAAATATTGTGCTGAGTGAAAGAAACCACGCACCAAAGGCCACATAGTATATGATTCCACTTCTGGAAACATCCAGAAGAGGTAAATCCATAACCAGAAAGCAGATTTTGGTAGCTGCAGGTGGCTGGGGGAAGGGGGAATGGGAGTGACTGCTCAATGGGGACGGGTTTTACTCTGGGGTGATGTTTCCATCAGGAAACTAAATAGAGGTGGTGGGTGAGCAACACTGTGGACCAAATGCCACTGACGCATACACTTTAAAATGCTTCCCTTTATGTGAACTTCAAATCAATAAATTTTAGAAAACACTAATGAAAAAGCTTCAGTCAGATCATGTGGCCACTGAGCTCAAAACCCACCAGCTTCTCATGCCCTTAGAGAAAAGGCAGGGTCCTGAGTGGGCGCTGCACGATCTGGCCACTTCACTCCCTTCATCCTCAGCACCACCCCACAACACACACCGGCTGCTCCCACACCTGACACAAAAAATTGTGGGGAAAAAACCACACAACAAAATTTACCATATTAACCATTTGTACAGGCACAGTTCAGTGGCGTCTATTCACATTGTTGTGCAACAGATCTCCAGAACTTCTTTATCTTGTGAAGCTGAAACTCTGCCCTCTCCACTAAAAAACAACTCCCCATTCCCATTCCTGAGACAGAGGAGAGACCCCGTTTTAGGGGCCTGCAGACCTCCCGAGCATGGACATAAAGGAAAATCAATTTCTTTCAAAGGAAATTCCAGGTACCTTGCTATCCCTGAGATGTAAGTAAGTAACTTGATAAGCAAGAAGGTAATAGTAGCCTAAAACAATAGCCAAGCAAGTTAGAGTCTGGAGATGTTTGGTTCCCTAGAGAAACTAAAGACATCTTGGCCAGGCGTGGTGGCTCACACCCGTAATCCCACCAGTTTGGGAGACCAAGACAGGTGGATCACTTGAGGCCAGGGGTTTGAGACCAGCCTGGCCAACATGATGAAACTCCATCTCTACTACAAAAAAACAAAAGTCAGCTGGGCAGGGCGATGGGCGCCAGTAATCCCAGCTACTTGGGAGGCTGAGCCATGAGAATTGCTTGAACCCAAGAGGCGGAGGTTGTAGTGAGCTGAGATCACGCCACTGCACTGCAGCCTGGGGGACAGAGTGAGACTCCATCTCAAAAAAGAAAAGAAAGAAGAGAAGAGAAGAGAGGAGAGAAGAGAGAAAAGAGAAGAAAAGAAAAGAAAAAAGAGAAACCAAAGACATGTTAACCTATGTGCCTAACTGTCTTTCAGAAACCCAGACCCCCCACCAAAGGGACCTGCTGGCACAGAACTCACATAAGGTGGAGCTAAGGACTGTACTCTGACCCTTGCTCTTTATTCTGAATCTCTTCCTGAGAGGTCTGCAGGGAGTCACACCCACAAGTCAGAGCTAACTATCTTTTCTGCTGACCCCAAATTTTTAGACAAAGCTTTGCCTCCTGAACCAATTGCAATCAGAAAATCTTTGAATCCACCTACATCCTGTAAGCCCCCACATCAAGATATGCTATCCTTCTAGGCCAAAAGCAATGTGTAACCTCCATAGATTGGTTTAGGATTTTGCCTGTGACTTCTGCTTTCCTGAAATTTACCTCTGCCTTTAAAAACCCTTCCCTGCAAGGCATTGGAAGGCCGGGTCTTAAGTGTGAGCTGCCCAAATCTCCTTGCTTGGCGCCTGCAAATAAACACCCTCTTTCTACCCCTGCAAAACACCTTCGTGCAGACACGTGGTTTTACTGCACCAGGCGAACGGACCCCAGCTCCGTTCTGTAACACAGCCCTACACCCCATCCAAGCTCCTGGCAGCCACCATTCTGCTTTTCGGCCCTGTGAATTTCACTACTCCAGGAACCTCACGATGGTATTTGTCTTTTTGTGCTTTTCTAACCAGCCACCAGTCAATTCATTAGCACCTAAAAAGATTTTTTTTCAGATTCTAAGGATTTTAGGAGTTGTATGCCAGGAGACATGCAACTCAAAGAGTTGAAGACTAAATAAATATTCACACTGGCTTATTCACTCAGCATGAGTCCTCAAAGCTCATCCACGTTGCAGCGTGACAGAATTTCCTTCCATTTTAAGGTTGAATAATTCTATTGCATGGATAGACCACATTTTCTTTATCCACTCATCCATGATGGACACTTTAGTTGCTTCCACCTCTTGGCTACTGTGAATAATGCTGCTGCTACGAACATGCGTGTGCACATTATTTCTTCAAGATCCTTTCAATTCTTCTAGATATACACCCAGATATACCCAGAAGCGGGACTGCGGGATCCTATGGTGGTTCTATTTTTAATGTTTTGAAGAACCACCATACTGTTTTCCATAGCAGTTGTACCCTTTTATCATCCTGACATTTTCTAAATGTGAACCCTTTCTAAAACTGCAAACCTCTCTACAGGTGTCTGCCCGCTTCCCTGCCATTGCATTCTCCAGAAGCCCCCTTGCTCTCTGTGACATGAGCGTACGCTAGCGATGTCTCCTCTGGCGTCTCCCTCTCGAGGGTGGGAGTTTGTTTGCTTTTTTTTTCTTTTCCTATTCACCCACTATACTAATGTTGTATCTGTGATGCCCACACAGAAAGGGAGAATGCAAATGTGGTGAAGAACTAACAACTGTGGGATCTAGGTGAGGTGTATAGGTATTTGTTGCATTATTCTAGCAACTTCTCCACAGATTTCGCTTTTTCAAAACTAAAAGTTGAGGGAAGGGGAAACACCAAATAACCCTCCCACGGCCACTCACCCTGGCTTGGGCTGCTGCTTTTTGAGATTTCAGAAAGTTGGACAAGGGCCATGACCAGCAACCTGGTCCAAAACAATAATTAAGAACCTGCTGTGGGTTACAGCTTGGGAAGCTGCCGGGGGCAGATTTCACTTTGTGCTTCTGGGTGAGAGCAGGGGCGTGAGGGTGATAAAATACTTTTGTGAGCTGAACAGTGGGGAAACCAAGTTTCGAAACAGCATTGACAGTGTCTTCCCTGACTTCACAGGCGCTGTAAACATGAGACTTCTCCCCTAAAGACAGGGTGACTGTACAGCTAGAGGCAGATGAGCAGAAGGGGCAAAAGGACAGCACTATTCTACATTTCACAAAAGGGGAAGAGGAACTACAAATGTCCAAAACCTGTGGGACTCATGAACCCTCCGGAGCCTCGTTTGTCCCTGAAGGTGGGAATGGATTAGCTGTGCCTATTCAAGCCCTTTACAGATCTGAGGCCATTCACTTCTTTTCCTCAGCTCACAGTAAACCCAGCCTTAGCTGTGGCCCTCAAATCCAACAGCAGTGTCCATTCTATACCACGACATTCTCCTGTGCCCAACACCCGGGCCACCAGGTGTGTGTGCAGGTCAGCCATGTGGCTCTCCTCCCCAGGAGCCCCGGCTCTGCTTGCCTTTGGTGCATCTTCCCCCATACCCTCACACTTCCCACGAAGAATTTGGGGGCACACAGCCTCTCCTTCCAGGGCAGTACCTGGTACATATGGCAAAATGTTGGGGGTGAGGGGCTCCGGAAAATCCCCTATGTTTTCTACTTACCTTAAGAGGTGAGGGCTGAAATTTCTCTGGGCTGTAAGGCCCTGCCTGAGCAGCAAATGGGTGGCCCAGGATGGAGTCGATACCCACGCAACAGGGCTCTGGGTATGGAGGGCTGGTCTGGGTGCAGTTGCTACAGCCGCTATCCACCGAGTCTGCTTGCCAACTCCTGAAGGCGGACATGGCAGAAGCCCAAATGGTCACCAAACAGGACGTATTTCATGCTACTCTTAGAGCACAGTAGTAGAGGTAATGCAATAAAACCTATTTCTTTCCAATGATTGAAGACTGTTGCGTCTCTCATAAAGTAAAAGGGTGCTTCTGTTTTCCAGGGAAGATGGCTCTTGAAGGACTTTCCTTAAGAGGGGCTTTCTCTATCACCAGTGGCAGCCACTGAAGATTCCAGAAAACTGCACCACTCAGCCCCAAACCCCTCCCAACTCCTGTCCATCCCTGAACACAACACCTTCCCCTCTGCATGCACTATCGCTCCCCAAAATAAACTCCTCTGTAAACTAAGCTCAGGGAAAGCCATCGGGAAGCAGCAGGAAGCCCTGGAAAGATGGAGCACTTTATAGAAAAATGTGGAAGTACAGCAATATGTACAGCACCTCCAGAGACGATGAACACAAGCCAGGGCACCAGAGGCGCCCATTCACCGGAATCATTCATCTATCACATGCAGGTCTCCACGGGGCCAAGGATTCACCAACAGGCTGCTTCAGGTGAAGCAGAAAGGGACACCGCATGACCCCCTTTGTAGGAAGTGTCCAGACCGGCAGGTCCATAGACACAGAGGGCAGATTTGTAGTTGCAGGGAATCAGAGGGGAACCTGGGAGCGCATTTGGCTAGGGATAGGCAGAGAGGGTGTGATGAAAATAAAATGCTGTAAAATTGACTGTGCCCATTCAGTCCTAAAAACCACCTAACTGTGCACTTTAAATGGGTGAACTGTATGGGAGGTAGACTGTATCTCAATAAAGGTGTTAAAAAAGAAAAAAAATCCAACAGCTTTAAGGGACCTTACTGTATCCAATCCTGGGAGAGGGCAGTACTTCAACAGCCCCACTCTTGACAAGAAACTCCAGGACAGACAGAAGGAAAAGGTGAAAAGCACACATGAGAGTCAGGAGAGAGAGTTCAGGGAGCTGCCCTCATCCAGACCAGCACTCAATTCCCTCCAGAATCAACTTCTGGGCAGTGGTACCTAACGATTGCCCAGCACCTTCTATGGAGGCATGGCTGAGGAAAGCAAGTGCATCTCAGAGACAGCTATGCTGCCTGGCACACTGGCTGTCTCCCCAGAGAAAATGTGCTTCCCATGACAGTTTTCACGAGCCTTCTGACCACAGGGCACCCATGCTCCTTTCCAGGGAGGGCACGAGCCGGAGCCTGCCCGCTGAACTAGCGCTTACCGCTCGGATACAGCCTCGGTCTGCTCCTCCTTGCGCTCCATCTCCAGGACCTCCTCCTCTGTGTACTCCAGCTTGGCCCGCTCCTCGGCCAGCTCCCTCTCCACCGCCTGCAGCTGTGCCGTGGTTCTGGCCAGGAGCACTGTCACCGCATCCTGCAGGAGGAGGGGGTGCGTGAGGACAGCTCAGGCCAGCAGACCCTGTGTACACAGCAGGTGTCCACATGGCACAGGTAGGAGGCCACTCTGCTGCCCTTCCGTGAGAAGAAACTCACCCTAGCTAGGTCTGTGGTGGAGGCATTCATGTAGCCTTTTTCTGCAGCTCTGAGGGCTCCTATTTAAAAGTAGCCAGTGTACCACCCATGTACCACCCATGACCATGTGTACCATGAACACGTTTGCATTAAAAAAAAATTCTCATGCAATGGCCGTATGGAAACTACTCCTTTACCCCACTATACTAACTCACATCTACAAAGACACTTCTAAGAAATGACTTCCCAAAGACAAAGTCAGTCTCAGGGTCATGAAGGCAGCAGCGATCAGCTCCTTAGAGCAGGGCCAAGTACCGTTTTGCCGGAGATGGAGATGGTGTGTGCAGGATCCCGGGCGGAGCTCTCTCCCGCACACCCAGGCTCCCGCGTCCTCGACGGCTCAGAGCTGGTGAACACCTGGACGGAATGCCAGCGCAGCTGCATCTCACTCAAACTGTCATAGTCAGCCAGGTTAATCTGAGCAATGCCCTGCAGGGGTATTAAAGAAACGTCAGAACAGGCACTGAATGATTTCACCATAATGACTAGAGTCCTTTAAAATATTCAGTTAAGGCAGGGCAGGTGGCTCATGCCTGTAATCCCAGGCATGGGATTTGGGAGGCCGAGGTGGGAGGATTGTTTGAGCCCAGGAGTTCGAGACCAGCCTGGGCAAAAGAGCAAGACTCGCCTCTACAAAAATTTTAAAAATCAGCCAGGCATGATGATGTACAACTGTGGCCCCATCTACTTAGGAGGCTGCGGTGAGCTGAAATCATACCACTGCATTCCAGCCTGGGCAACAGAGACCCGGTCTCAAAAAAATTCACTTCACCCTTCAATCTTTGTGTGTGTGTGTGTGTGTGTGTGTGTGAGAGAGAGAGAGAGAGAGAGAGAGAGAGAGAGACAGAGAGACAGAGATGGAGTCTCGCCCTGTTGCCCAGGCTGTAGGACAGTGGTGCAATCTCAGCTCACTGCAACCTCCACCTCCCTGGTTCAACAGATTTCCCCGCCTCAGCCTCCCGAGTAGTTAGGATTATAAGTGTGTGCCACCACACCTGGCTATTTTTTGTATTTGTAGTAGAGACGGGGTTACTTAAAGGACTGCAGCACAATGAAAGTAACTGCAGAGGAGTCTAATGGGTGGCTCCCTGGTCGTCTGTTCCACCCAATCAGAAAGTGCTGGGAAGGGAACAGACAGGGCAAAGAATGGGCAACCCGGAGTTCTGGGCCAGGCTCACAGCTCTATTGCCCTGATGAGGCAGATTTGCTCAGGAATTTCTGAAATAAGAAACGACTGCTGAACTCTACATGCCCTAATTGTGCCGCTGAGGGGAGAGGACCAAGGGAGAACACTCCGGCCATGGAAAGAATCCACCCTGGCTTCCAACCCTGGCATGGGCCCTGGATGGCTGGAATACTGAGGACAAACTGCGGATTCTCCTAAGGCCTCATCCCAGGGTTGCCAGGTAACATGCAGGGCACCCCGGTGAATCTGCACTTCAAATAAACAACACAGGGTTTCCCTGTGAGTCTTAAACACCGCATGGGAAATACTTACGCTTTAAAGAACATCCATAATTTACTTGAAATTTGAATTTAGCTGACTGTCTTGTATTTTAATTTGCTAAATCTGTCAACCCTACTTTGTTCCCTGGACTGAAGATGGGGCTGACGCAAAGGCATCCCACAGGGTTTGTGAGTACTAGCTGAGAGGACGCATTTAAAGTACAACGTACTTGACAAGATCACTGGTTGGATCATCCCTGTTTGTATTTCCAGCCGCAGAAATACTTAAGAAGATCACAACTTCTAAGCAACCCACCACGGGAGAAAGGAAGGATGGCAGAGGGGAAAGGAGTGAGGGAACCAGAGACGGAGGCAGAAGAGAGAGAGGGAGGCCAAAAGGCAAAGACAGACAAAAACCAAGAAATTATCACAAAAGAGTACAAGAGAAACAAGGGAAAGAAAGATACACACACAAAAAAGACCGGCTGACTGAAACACAAAGGAAGGAAGGAGGCCGGGGGCGGGCGGAGCGCCTGGCGCCATACCAGCAGTTCTTCCTGCAGCTGCGGAGTCACCGAACACACGTATAACTGAAGTGACTTCAGTGTCAATGCGCTGGAGTGCACGGGGATTCTGAACACTTCATTGAACACCAGCGGCACCTGGAACTCCAGAGCCTTGGAGCAGTAAGTGTTGGGCGTGCCCAAGTCCAGTGGTGGCAAATAGACGCGGATGTGGCTGCAAATAGAATGGGGGAGGGAAGAGCACGTGCAGGCGGCGCTCACAGATGCCTCGGGCCCAGAGCAGGCACGACCTACACGATGCGCGCAGAGCCCCCACCTGTAGCTACAGTCTCAGAGTCCTTTGCAAAAAGTTCCTTTCTCAACTAAGCATAGACCGATGTACCCCAAGGATAGGGGAAGTCCTCCACAAGGAGGATGCCTTCCAAGCCAGGACTGAAGCAGTGGACGCTTCCAGGCCCTGCTGCTCCCCATCTTTTTGGGAATTGCCCCTCAGCTCTTTCTGCACGGCTCCCCCATTGCTTTCTCAGTCCATCACCCATGGGGTAGCCCGTGTTTCCCACCCTCCCTGCCCCAAGTCTGGCACATGGGAGGGGCTGAGCCATCTGTGAGCACTGCAGAGGTCACTGGGGTGGCCAAACCCCAGCCAAGCCCCGAGCTGCTCACACTCAGGGGTCCTAAGGCCTTTAGAACACTCGCCAAAGGGGGCCCACCCTGTGCCCTGAACAGACCATTATAGGCATGGTCACCTGCTTGGGTAAGTGGGACCCTCCATCAGGCCCCCATCTGGAGCCATGGAGCTCAGAGAGGCAGCGGCCCCACGACTGAGGCCAAAGGCACTAGCTGCTCCCGACGCCTATTTTCTCCTCCCCGCTCCGTCAAGGACGCCCTGGTCCCAGCCAGAGGTCTCTCAAGATCACAGAGCAGAGCACGACAGCATCAGCAACCCCATCCCCAGCACCAGGAGAATGCAAAAGGCTCCTCTGCGCCAACACGGCACACACTAGCTGGGCACTGGCACTGGCACCTGCACCGGCCTCAAATCATTCACTAGATTCTTTTGAAGACTTTACACCTCAGACAGACACTTCCTGGTGCTTTCCTGGAAATTCAGGCTCCCAAACTGTCTTTTCCCTCCTCAGCCATGTGGCCAGCTGGCCAGCGCCCTGGGGCCTGGCTTACACTTTGCAGTCTTCCTTCACCGCCAGCCCCGCCGGGTTCTTCAGCTGCAGCACGTGCACGAGGAGACACTCGTTGCCGCTGTCGCGCCTAGGAAACCAGACATGAGTCACGGACGGCAGGTGCCTCCCAGTGAAACCATCCTTCTGACTCAACCGCAGCAGTGGCCATCTACTGCCTGGGGTTCTGCCCCACCCTATCCCCAGGGCACATCTGCACCTAGTGGGTAAAGCCCAGGTACAGCACAGTCCCCGCAACAAACAATGACCAAATGCCAACCATGCTGGGTGGAGGAGCCCTGGACTGCAGTGAAAAGAGTGAGCAAAGGAAATGGCTGGGACCCAAACACCTGTCTCCCTCAGGGGCACCTCACAGTCACTGCCTTTATTGACACTCTAATTAGAAACCAACAATTGTTGTCCTGCCAACCAGCAGATTACTTCCTTGAGGGTGAGGGAGGGAGCCTGCTACCCGGGCTGCAGTGAGCAGAATCAAGCCCCGGCAGGCACGGGCACAACCGTCCCCGAAGGCCGCACTCTGCCAGAGCCCCCGGCTTCAGGAAGTGGCGGCTCCCAGTTGTGCATCTCCGTGTTGGAAGACAACAGTGGAGCCACCTTTCCCCGTCACTGCTTCCTGCCACCTCTGTCCCCTCACCTGAGACCTGGGGTAACAAAGGTCCCTCCAGCCCTGTGTGTGCAGGTGAGAGCCATGGGGTGGACCTGGTCTCCAGCCCAGCCTGAGGGGCAACAGGCTAGGGTCTGTACTCACAGGAGTCCCACGTGGATCTGGGGGTCTCCGTTACTGGCCGTGTCTCCGTAGGCAGGCTCCTCGGCATCTTCGTTCCTGAACACAGGGGTAAATGCAACCAACTTCATTCCAGAGGGAACCGATCGCTACAGATTCTGCAGAAGCTCTCTCATGCTAAAAGAGGGCTTTCTTAAGTTGTGACGTAAGTCAATGAGGTCATAATGTGTCTGAAGGAACAGGGCAGGCCCCCAGAATCCATGAGGCATCTTACTGGGTACCTGCCTACAAACTGCTGGGTTTTTTGTTGTTGTTGTTTTGTTTTGTTTTGTTTCTGAGACAGAGTCTGGCTCTGTGGCCCAGGCTGGAGTGCACTGGCGCAATCTCGGCTCATTGCAACCTCCGCCTGCTGGGCTCAAGCAATTCTCCTGCCTCAGCCTCCCCAGTAGCTGGGATTACAGGCACCCGCCACCACGCCCAGCTAATTTTTGTATTTTTAGTAGAGGCAGGGCTTCACCATGTTGGCCAGGCTGGTCTTGAACTTCTGACCTCAGGTGATCCGCCCACCTCAGCCTCCCAAAGTGCTGGGATTAAAGGCGTGAGCCACTGTGCCCAGCCTATTTCTTTTTTATGTTGTTCTTGTTTTAGGAAAATAACTTTGCAGCTGGGCATGATGGCTCATGTCTGTAATCCCAGCACTTTGGGAGGCTGAGGCGGGTGGATCACTTGAAGCCAGGAGTTCAAGACCAGCCTGGCCAACATGGTGAAACCCTGTCTCTATTAAAAATACAAAAATTAGCCAAGTGTGGAGGAGTAGATCTATAATCCCAACACTTCGGGGAGGCAGAGGCGGGCCAATCACTTGAGCTCAGGAGTTCAAGACCAGCCTGTGCAACATGATGAAACCCCATCTCTACTAAAAATACAAAAATTAGCCAGGCACGGTGGTGTATGCCTGTAATCCCAGATACCTGTGGGGCTGAATGGGAGAATTGCTCGAGCCCAGGAGTTGGAGGCTGCAGTGAGCTATGATTGCACCACTGCACTCCAGCCTGGGCAACAGCAAGAGCCTGTCTCAAGCAAACAAACAAACAACAAATAAAAGAAGAAAGTAACGTTGCACACCTTTCAAAACCACATGTGATACTTGGGGAAATGTTCAAAAATTAACTTTAAGTGAACTGTCTTCTAGATACTGGAGACTTAAATTGTATGAAAAAATAATGACATCAACGATGCCCGATCAAAATAAAGCATGGAATTCCAAAAGGTGCTGTGTCATTGTGAAACCATTCCTATAGCTAAGAAAACAAGAAGGGAGGGAGGGAGGAAATTAATTTCTAATGAATGAATGTTCTTTCCGGCAAAGCAGGGCTCTCCCATACACTGATTCTCCTTTTTGAGCTCCATCAGACCCAAGCCTTAGGCCCCGAGGGTCAGGGAGAAAGACTTCTTTCTAAAACCCAACCACCCAAAGGTGAAGAAGCTAGAAAAATATCCTGCCCCTGGACAAATAAAGTGTCAATGTATGAAAGTTTCGGTACGGAATCTTTTTGTGATTGCCAGTAACACAGGTGATTCTGCGTAGGAAGAAGGAAATAGTAAGACTGGCTTCACACCTTTTGGTTAGAGGTTCAAACACCCCACTGTCGCTGGCTAGTGAATAATCCGACAGGCATGCGGAGATGCGGCGTGCCCTCCTCTCCAACCTCTTGGCACTGTCTTCTCGAAGAGTCACTGCTGCAAGTAAGGGACACACACAGGGTCAGGAAATAACAGCACCGGGGACCGGGGTCCTTGACGCTGGAGCACACACTACGTCCCTGAGTGTTCCAGAGACTCGCCGGGACACGCACACACAGAGACATGCTGCGCTCTAGTCGTTTTTCATATTGGAAAATTGAAGAAATGAACTTCTGGCTACCTCTTGGATTCATAAATCTATTTCCACCCCCTTCATGAGCACACAGAACATAAGATGATGATGATAAGCCCCTCAAATGGCGCTTTCCGAAAGCCGCTCACGCTCACGAGACAGGAAAGCAGCATTCGCCCGATGGGAACAGCAGCAGCGCTCGCCAAGAGGTCATGGTTTTCACTGCCTTCTTTATGCTGTCGGGTATTTCCCATGTTTCATACAACAAATACTGCTTTTATACTCAGGAAAAAAACATTTTAATTATCCAAATAAACCCTAGAAAAATTAGCAACCTTCAAAGCAGAGGACACAGTTGAACCCACACTCATCCTCTGAAAACGCCACCTGGGAGGCCTGTGGCCCCGGGGGAGGAAGCTGGGGCTCAAGCCTGGCTGTCTCAGTGACCTCAGGCAGGAGCCTTCCCAGCCGCCCTTCTGGGTTAGCATGCTACTATTCCTGGGCTGCTTAATTTTATCTTTCACATCTATTTTACTCAAGAGCCAAAAATAGCCATTGAAATGTTCCCTTTTAACATTTCATCAGCCGTTTCTACCCATTTCCTCAGAGCAATAAGTTCCTTTTAACAAAACCAATACAAACGGGTATATAATCTTCCTGCGCTAAATGCAACTGTGAGCCCAGGAGTCTGTTTTCTGGCGGGTGTGCTCGGCTGGAACACGGAATGGAACTGGAAGCCCCGGCTGGGCACTCCACCACCACTCAAAGCCAGCCCCCGCTTCCATCTCCGCACTTTTCTTTGGCTAAGTTCTAGAAACGGAAAGTGTTGACCTCTGTGCCTTCCTAAACTGAGTCCACTGGTGACCATCTCTCCTTTCAACCACATTATCATCCATACCAATGAAACACAAACACGTTCAACAGCACATGGAACACATGGGGCTGTGGCCTTTGGCCTCGCGAGGTCAAGTGGAGGCCAAGTGAAACTTCCAAAGGTCTGCCATACCACGTCTGGGGAATCTGCTGCTTCTCCCCCATCAGCCAGGGCTGGAAGCCGGCCTCCATCCTGGGGTGGCCAGAGGCACTGCCTCTCAGACAGCTCAGGACTCCAGAGGCCAGCTCTCCTCTTTATCCCTGCCACATGGAAGAACCCAAACACCTGGCCCTCAACTGCAAATGGAAGCCCCTCCATCCACTGCATCAATCCCAAGCAAAGGAAACCGCCACTACCATTTGCATTCCCACCCTGACACGTGAGGTCCCCAGACCCAACTGTAGATGCCTGCAAGGAAACGGCACCAGGTAACGAGCCTAAGCACCTGCAACCACCCCAGCCCAGGGCACAAGTCTGGCCATGTTTCCCTCTCATCATGCCATAGAAGTCAATGCAGAGAGGAAAGAAATGAAGGAGCTAATCCTCGAAGCCCAGGCTGAGTCACCGGACCCACAGGGTAGGTGGAAGTAGGAATTGCCAGGAGCAAGTCCCATTGGCAACTGCCCCAGCTGAGAAAAAGCACAGACTCCACACTCCACACCCTGGATGCCTGCCCTGGGGCTTCAAGGCACAGAGGTGAACCCTCAGGAGCAGTGCTAGGGAGACAAGGGTCAAATCTTCCCCATGTTCATGTGAAAAATCTCTTTACTCCCTTTTCATCATTCAAGACAGACAGTAAGAGCCAAAGATGTGAACACTGCTTGGTAAAAAGGAAGAAAATATAGTAAAAACCACAGCATAGCAAAGCTGCCAGGTGGCATATGACAGCAATGAACACCATTACATTCCAGAAACAAACACATACAGGGAATGAACAGTGAAAGCTTCTAGGAAAGTTCTTAAACAGCTTTAGTAGCCACCATGAATATTAACAATGAGATAACGATAAAGCCAATTGCTAAGTTGTGTTGAAGCGCAGCTATAAGATAATCCTCCTTGGCCACACCCCAGCCATCCTGAACACATCCATTCACAGCACAAAGGTGTGCCTGGGGCCTGAGCAACAACACTGAGCGAGGGGACTCCCAAGGCCACTTACAGTGAGCACTTCTGTCGAGCCGCATGAGAAGAGATTAAAAAAAAAAAAAAAACACAAAGTGAAAACACTGGAGAATCTAAGCCAACAACATTAAACGGAGTATCAATATCATAAAAGCATCAATAAATAGATGAGCAAAGTCAAGATTTTTATGGGTTTTGATTAGCAAATACTAATGGGTAGGTAACAATAGCTAAGTATTTCATAATCACAACACATTTGACTTTTAAAATCCAGGGAAGACAAAACTGCAACAAAAACGTAAATAGTATGAAAGATCACAGTGTATTGCCCCACTCCTCTGACCTGCCTTCTGTTTCCTCTGATTGACTGAAAACACAAGGAAAAAATCATTCAGAGGCTGGTTTGCAAGTTTGGACAATTTGATTTTTTAGCTTACAAAAATTTTGTCTTACTAAGACTTGCTGGGGCCAAACTTAGACCGCAATGTTCCAAGCACAGCTGATACATGATGGGGCAGGGGAGGCAAGGGGCCCCCCTGTATCCATGCCTGAAGCTGGCTACCCAATCCGGCCCTCATTTCAAGTTTCTAAGGACACAAATTAATGTGTCCTTGGAACAACGTAATATACGTAATATATAAAACCACCACCAGGTGGCAACATCATAAAAGGTACCGCTAGGCGGCAGTGTCGTCCAAGAATCCACCACCGATGTCATATAAGAATCTACCACCAGATGGCAGTATCAGTCAAGAATTTATCGGCGGTGTCATATAAGATTCCGCCACAAGATGGCAGTGTAACACAAGAAATAATCACTAATGCGCTATGACTCCACCACGAGATGGCAGTGTCTACACATGTAAGCAAATAATTCCCAATCTAAGAAGTTTCAACCATTATAGCATCTGCCAAGGAAAAGCGAAAGAAAAATAAAGAAATTAGGTTGTGAAATTAAGTCAGCCCTTCTCCCTCCCACTCTGTCTCTCCTCTGGCCCAAAGTGGCCCTTGGGCCTTGTGCAGATTTTATGCCTAACTAGACTGACATTCTGGAATCTCAATCCCTTAAGGAGAAGGTGGTGGGAGAGAGGAGGGAGATTAAGAAAAAAGTCCTAATTGGATATTTATTTTTTAACTGAATGGAAAAAACAATGGAGCAATCAATCTGTGGTCATAAAGAGGAACAAAGCGAACGAAGGATACCTGCATATATGGACTTCAGAAACAATGTATCTGGGGATACCAAAGTGTGTTTGCAAACACAGGGGCAGACACCAAAATAGAGATGCCAAAAAGCCATGGGGCAGTCTCAGAACATGACGGCCTCTGGTTACGCACGTAAGTGCCAACAGACTACTATTTTATAGAGTGATCAACCTATCCATTGATCTACCAATCCATCTATCTCTTGGGTAATAGAATGGTGGTGAACGGAAGGGGTTACAAAGATCACTGCATTCAAGGATGGAAAAAGTGACACTCAGTCCAGATATGTGTTCAAGGTCACACAGCTAGAAGTGGACAGGGCAGGGAACAAAAGCTTGGTCTCCCAGGTGCTAGTCTGAAGCTGTTGCCACTACACCACACTGGTTCTGCTCTCTAGTTTTATTTCTACCCTTTGCCGCATAAATACTCCATAGTACGAGACTAGGGTTTCTCAGCCTCAGCCCTCTTGACATTTGGGGCTGGACCATTCTCAAGGCCGGGGGCGGATGCTGCCCTGTACGTGGTAGGGTGCTTAGCAGCATCCCTGGCCTACACTTGCCAGATGCCAGGAGCATCTCCCATCCCCTAGTTGTGACAACCAAAACTGTTTCCAGACATTGCCAAGTGTTCCCCAGGGGCAGGAGGCAAAAACACCCCTGGCGAAGATCCACTATGCTGCACAAGTTATCTAGTGCTTGCCTAAACGGAATATTTAAAATGTTTTTGCTGTGCAAATAAAAGTCAGTTAAATGTGCTGAACTTCAGGAATGGGAGACCTTGTTCTTGATCCTCTTTAAAACCCAAGGAAGATAAAGTTGCCATGGGTTGGCTCAGAAAAGCACATGGGGTCAACATTCCCTTCAATAGGAGTCTGGTCTTCCAAGCAGGCTACATGCTGAAAGACCTCGGCTCCAAGGAGGAGCTGAACCAACACCAACGGAATGGATGAGGCGCCACGGAGCTCTGTGTTTCTCCATTTGAAGAACCACCAGAGAAACTGATTCAGTAGAAATGACTGATACTTACGGGCATGTCTTTTGAAATTACACATTATTTTCACTTCCATATTTGATAGAATTATGTTCTTGAGAACTATAAAAGATAAAGAGATGTCAAAGCAACAAAAGAAGTCGAGATTTCCACTAGCTACAACCAGACACCAGTTGGCATAATGGTCTCAGGCGGGCACACACTGACGGTTCCATCTCGGCACACATGCTGCAAAGGTCATGAAGGCCCTAGTACACGTCTAGCAGCCTCTGAACGTGGAAGACTGTGTGGTTCTTACCCTAGTTTTGAACAATTATGTATTTTTTGAAAACAAGCCAAGTACCTAGGAAAGACAACTTTGTCAATTTCAGTGATCTTTCCCCAACACAGACCAGAAAGGGCAGGTGTGTGCTCTTCCCGATCACATCAACATTCCTAAATGTAAAGCTCACCATGGACCTGGAAAGCCAGCGGTCCTCACTCTGGCCCCCCGTGGTTTCCTCCCTGCAGGTAACCCTCACCCCGCAGGAGGCCGCATCCGCACTTACTTCCACCCACAGGAGCGCTGGCTGGTGGGGGTCCTGGCTCGTGTGGCCCTTCCCCGTCCCCAGGGACCCCGTGTGGCTGAAGGGCCGCCATGCCTGGTAAGTCTTCATCCCCCAGAGCCGAAGCATGCGCCCGCAGTCTGTCCAGGGCACCCAGGCCTGGCCCCTCACAGCTGTCCACCAGCTGCGCCAGCGGTGAGTCCCGTGAGGCAGGGAGGAAGGGCGTATCCAGGGGCGAGCTTGGGGGCGACAGCGAGGATAGGGAGGAGCGGGAGGACAGCGACGCCAGGGACTGGGGTGTGTCCAGGGACCGCCTCTGCTTGTGGAAGCCCGAGGGGCCTGCCGGCTCTGTAAAGGTGGCATCTCGCCCCAGCGAGTCGAAGGGAATGAGGTCGAAGCGTAGAAGCTGGCCGCCCTCAGCGTCGGGCTTCTCGTACTGCGGGAGGCCGTAGATGTCCGTGAAGCTGACCGAGCTCAGGGAGCCCCGGCTGGAGGCCAGAGACCCGCGGCTGGAGGCCAGGGACCCGCGGCTGCTCCCCGAGGACACCGTCAGGGTGCTGGCACACAGGCTGAAATGAGACAGTATGGCCATCTGAGATGGCAGGGCAGCCACCCCTGCTTACCCTGTGAGCACGGAAAGGGCGGCAGAGAGCAGTGGGCAACAGCAGAGACCCGTGCCCAAGTCCCAGTCCCAGTCCCGGCTGGAACGCATAGTAGCCAGGTACACTTGCTCAAGCCATTCACCCGCTCTGGGCTCCCATGGGCTCACTGGGGCTGAGGTGCAAACAACTCCCACCTTGGGCATTGTTAGGAGGAATATCTGAGAAAATGACACATCTAAGGCCCTTGACATTACGCTCTACCATACAGTAAGAGATGAGGAAATGTGCGCAGGGCCATTCTTGAGCAGCCAAATCTTACTAGCTTAAAAAATGCATATGCTTTTTAAAAAAATAAAATTAAAATGTGCACGTGTATAGATGTACACTTCTGAAGCTGTTAATTAGGTTACAAAATCCTTGAATACATTTGACTTCACGCCTCTTATTTACCCTGAAGCCAAATGTGGTTCTCTCCATAGTCCTTGAGTCATACAGTAGTAGCATATTAAAAATATAATGTATCCATTCTGTGTTAACAACACTTCAGGTCAAGCTCCAGTAGGAGAAAAACAAGCTACAAGAAGCAAGTTCATGTACCAGTCATTGGAACACGATGATCATATACTGTTTTCTCTTTGAAAGTAACCTACCTTTTTAACTGGGACTGGAGGTAGGACGTTAAGCGGGTGGCTTCTTCCAGCTGCATAAGTAGACAATTCCTTTTTTCCTGAAGCAGAATCCTGTAGGTAAGAAAACAGTCGATTAGTACATTTCAAAGACAGGGAGAATATTTTCATAACAAGACATTCCACTATCAATTCCCCCCAGCTGAATTAGGTTGCAATGACCACCCATTCTAAAAGCACCCAGGTCACAAGTGCCAAGATCACAGAGACTGCTTTTGTCCCATTTGAAAAATACTGGCACCCTGAGCAGTGCCTGCTACTCTGTGGAAGCTCCAGGCACAGTGCACGGGGGAGGGGATGCGTGAGAGGAGAAGTGGGCACAGGGATGGGTCAATGTGTGGCTGGGTGGGTGAGGTACAGGTGGACAGATGGGTGGGTGGCTGGATGGGTGGGCGGCTAGATGGGTGGATGGGTGGGTGGCTGGGTGGGTGGGTGGATGGCTGGGTAGGTGGCTGGATGAGTGGCTGGGTGGGTGGGTGGGTGGCTAGATGGCTGGCTGTGTGGGTGGCTGGGGATGGCTGCTTGGATGGATGGGAGGAGGAGTAGGTGAGCAGAAGGACAGATAACCAGCAGATGAGCTCAAATGCAGAGCACGCAGTCATCTGTTGAAATTCCTTGGAACAAATCAGATTCCCTCATCCTAGGCCACCTTCTAGAGAAGAACAAATACAATTCTAAGATCTACACAGTTCAAACATTAGAAGCAAATGAAACGAAACAGCAGCTGTGGCCATCTCCAGGTCATGGGGTTGGAGGCATTTTCATTTTCCTTCCTTCTACTTTTTTCTACTTAGTAATTTTCTAGAATAAAATTTGTTCCTACTACAGTAAGCCTACCACCTAGAATCGAGCCTACCATGGATAGGCACTCAATAAACAGTTGTTGGACAAGTCCAGGAATAAATATGTTTGCCTCTAGAAGGAAACACTCCTGTTTACAAATCGAAATGACATTGATGTGTGGCCACAGCAGGCCCCTTTAATACCTTCCTCTTTCCACCAACAGGGAAGGGGACATGCCGAAGGGGTTTAAAGAGCTTGGTTAGGTAGGAGTGAGAGGAAAGCAGACACGGTGTCCGACGGCAGCCTGGGATTCAGAGAATCCCACCTGGCCAGTCACTCACAAGCTGTGTGGCCTTAGGCAAACGTCTCAACCTCTCTGAGCCCTTAGTTTGATTACCTGTAAAAATGGCGTCCACAATCTCCAGCTCAGTGAACTGATGGTGCATAGATAAAATAATGTACGGCAAATGACGCGTGATCGACAAAGAGCTGCTATCACCCATAAAGGAAACAGATGCGCCACCAACTTAGGATAAGGAAGACAAATCAGTCTGAGTTTGTTTACAGGTTTCAACCACATACCATAAATTCTGACGAGCCTTTGTTTCTCCTGATGCAAACAAAATTCCAAATGGTGCCATGCAGAGGTCAGTTGGCAAGAGAGTACAAGCATCATCCTAAATGGAGCCACGACACAACCCACTTTCAAGTTCAATATCATATATTAAAACCAGTTGTTTCCAAAGCATGATCCAAAGACCCCTGTGGATCCCCGAAACTCTTTCAGGGATCCTATGAGTTCCCCTCTTTCCCAATGGCATATCAGTACACAGCTAGATAGTCTTCACGTATTCACTCAAAATGACCCTATCTCAACAGGCCGAATACGCCAATGACCAAAGCAGCTGCCTTCTAGCCAGTCAGACGCTAAAGAGATGGATAGCAAGGGCAAATAATACCACTCTTCTCACTGTAGTTTGTTTCAAAAAAGTTATCAGTCATAAAAATGTTACTAATATTAACACATAATAGGATTTTGTGTCTTTTTTTATTTTTTGAGATAGGGTCTTGCTCTGTTGTGCAGGCTGGAGTGCAGTGGTGTGATCAGAGCTCACTGCAACCTCCACCTCCCGGGCTCAAGCCATCCTCCCACCTCAGGCTCCCAAGTAGCTGGGAACACAGGCACGTGCCACCACACCCAGCTAACTTTTGTATTTTTTGTAAAGATAAGGTTTTGTCATGTTGCCTAGGCTGGTCTCGAACTCCTGAACTAAAGTAATCCCCCTGCCTTGGCCTCCCAAAGTGCTGGGATTACAGGCGTGAGCCACTGTGCCCGGTCTACTGTTATCTTTAATAAATAAATATTTTAAAAATTTCCCAGGGCTAACTTCTAAATTAGTAAATACTGACAGATAAAAATCCACATAAACACTGATAGGTCCCTGGGTGGGGGAAAAAGGAAAAACGAAACAATTAGAAAAAGGAACTTTTAAAAAAACAATATAAACAAAAGCTCTTTGGGATCCTCAGCATTTTAACATTGGAAGGAGGTTCTGAGACCAAAATGTTTGAGAACAGCCGTAATAAACTCTTGAGTAGAATTTTCTAAGATTACACTTACCTATGATATTTTAGTTTTTAAGGAAAATGTTTTGATAGCTTATACAAATGAAAGTAACTTTTAAAAAGCAATTCTGAAGTTCCACTGAGGGGCTTATACAAAGGCACACTGCTTTGTATGCACTGCCTCATTCCTTACTGGTCTTTGGATTCTATCCCTGCTTTACAGACGAGGAAACTCATATAAAGTAACTTGCCTCTGCTACACAAGTTCAAAGCTCGGTCGGGCTGGCTTGACTCCAAAGCCAAGACACATTACCAACAAACAGGCATTTCCTTTACTGCTGAAAAACATTTCCCCAATTTTCTATGATACTCACATCCTACCTAATGCTTATCAAGGGCGATATCCTCAAAAACCCCATCGTTTTCAGAAGATGGAAAGCCGAGAGTTTTAAAAGGGAGTTTAAAAGGGAGTTCAAAATACACCACTCACTGGGCTTTGGAGTTGTAACTTGGAACCCACTCTCACAAGCACTGGGACACTATTAAGTCACAGAGGACTCCAGGGGCAGAGACGACACCAGCAGAGCATATCCGGCGGCAAACACTGACCAGCCCCAGGAAGCAATTTGTTGTAGGGAATTTACCCAAGCCCGGTCCAAGGCTATTAACTTTTTTCTTAATGCTTTTCAGAAATTCTAACCCAACCTAAATTCTATTAGCTCAAATCCCAAATTAATAGAATCTCAATTGAGTTCTTACTGAAAACTGGCTCCACTCTGGAGTGACCAGGGTAGAATTTCCAACCCATTGCTAAATCCATCGGCGCATTCCAGCTCTGTGTTCACACATATGACACACAGAAACATTCATATGTGTGGCTCAGTTTTAGACTGTCTTTAGTCATGACTTATTTTCAGATTGGTTTATCCGTAGTGAAAAAAGTTTTAGATCAAATTCCCCCCTTCTATCCAGTACAACACATTTGTCATTATACAAACAGGTGCATATCGGAGCATGCAAGAGACAGCGCATCTGCATACAAGATCACACACAAGTGCCCATGAGTGCCCACATGTGCAGTCTAATTTTATGCTGGTTATTCTGAAAGTTGCAGATGACTAAAAATGTAACTTCCTTACCAAACAGGGGCCATGCTGGCAATAACTGAGACACCTAAAAACTAGCTGGGACATAAACTGCTAAAATGAGAATCAGACATTTGCCTGACTTCTGTACATATTTTTTCAACAAAAAGAAAAGGGGATACAGTTTCCTGGCAGAAAACTGGCCAGGGCCCAACTCCTAAAGCACATAGCCTTGTGTCCCCAATTCAAAGGAAACGAACTTCAAAGAATATTTACCACTGCTATGAAAAGGAGTAGAAAAGTAAGCTAACAGATTAAGAAAATATAAAGTCTAATTTACTGTCTTTATTTACTTTACATAAAGTACTGTATTGTAAAAATGTCATTAAATTATAACAAAGGAAAATGTGACTTCAGGTTCGGCAGAACCAAATTTTTGCTTTTTGATAGATCTTTCCTTTTGAATCACCCCTATAATAAAAGCCGTCATCCTTGGAAAGAGAATTTCTCAGGATGGCAGGTATCTTGCAACAGAGCTGTGGGGTTCTCTGTTGAACATCAGCATCTTGTATAAATGCCTGCCACACACTAACATGAGCAAGCTAAAACAACAAAGGATGCCGCAAGCGTTGACAGGAGCCATCTGAGATTATCTAGGGTATGTGTCCTTCACCTCAATTCTGCTCCCTCAGCCCAGGAGACGTGCACCAGCTCCCTCGGGGATGCTGGCTCTGAGCAGCTGGGAGGCCGCCGCATGTATCATCTGCCGGGGCGGGAGGCCTGAAGGAGGTGCGCATCTCTCTCTTTCTTCCCCGGATGACACCCCCAGCCCAGCACATGCCTCCCATTTGCTGCTGATGACACTGCAGGCGAGACAGGCAGACTGGGCCCAGTTCCACAGCTGGCACAGCTCAGCCTTAAGGCACTAACCTCACTCTCTCTCTGTACCTGGCCCACGCCAGATCTCCTAACGCTGCCAGCCTGCACTGGGGGAAGCCTCCTACCATGTGGCCCCATGCTTGCAAACTGCAAGCACCCCTCCAATGAAGGGAGGTGGCGTGGAGAAATGGGCCCTGTGTGCACCAGCACAGAAGGCCCAGAGCTACAAGAGCCCCACCCCCATGCAATGTGCGTGCAAGTGCTTAGCACATGTGGATGTGCTTTTCCGGCCAAGGTCATTTAGTGGCAAATTCAGGAAACACGCTCGGGGCGATTAGGTCCTGATAGAGGGCTCTGAGCCCCAGGACTCAGCACCTGGGCTGGTCCCACGTGAGACCCCCATGTGAGTCAAAGCTGGTCCGGCTTTGCTATCCCCCGCCCTTGAACCCAGGCATCAGGGCTAACACTGGCTCCATGGAGGGCTGCAGACTTGTACTCAGGGGCCACAGCACTCGGGTGTGCTGGATTTCCATGTGGTGACGGCAGCCACAGTCAAGGGAGTGTGGGTGTGGGGCCCTAAGACGCAGGTGGCATTTGTGGGGCCAAGTCCATCCCCGTTCACAGAGAAGCAACAGGAACTCCCAGGCCCTCCTATGCAGAACACATGTACGAGAATATCAGGGGTGGAACAGAAGGAAATGGTTAGGCGAAAACAAACGCAGCCGTGCAAGAGCACAGTAGAAAACTTCAGCGGCGCAGTTCCTTTCACACTCACATTCTCCTCGCGGTTGATTCTGGGTGAAGTGACAGGGCATGCCACCATCTCAGGCAAAATGAAATTCACCTGCCTAGGACTCTGAGCTCAACTCTCCAAACACCACTACTTCCCTCTGAGGCTGCCGTGAGTCCCTCGTGCCAAGCCACAGACATGTCTCCTATGAAAGTGACCCCTGAACATCCAAGCATAAAGGACGCCCAACAATACAGACAACCATCGTGAAATAGGAGTAAGAGCATCTGAACAGATCGAATCATCCAAGCGTCTATTATGTCTCTGTGGAGCTGCTCATGTGATCTCAAGGGGGCAAGACCTTAACATGTCGGGGAGAGGCTGCTCTCCAAAGCCCAGCTGATAGCCACAGAGAAACTGCTGTTAAGTGTGGAAAGCAGGCCCAGCCTTTGACACAATCTGCAATCTCACACAGCAAATGGAAACCAGGACACATGGCGCATGAGGAAAGGCGGAATGACTCAGTGCCGCCCAATACCAAAGCCACCATGCTGGCTTTGCATGTCCTGCGTGGTGAAGGAGCCTCAGGGCAGACCCATGACAGGTGGCCAGCTTCCCAATGCCAGAGAAGAGCAGGCCCTCCTGGCTAGAAATCAAAGTTGGAGAGGAAAGCAGGAGGTGGATACCCACCATGCTCACCACGTCAGGAACAGGGAATTCTTCCCCCATGCAACAGAGCTGCCCCGGCCGGAGCGGGACCACAGCCTGCTCAGGGCACCGTCCCACAAAGGCAGGTGAAAGCAGCGAGCACCAGCTTTGGGAAGGGTGGGACATGCGGGGAGGTGGAGGTCACCCATCTTCCCTCACTCCTTCCCCCCTTGTCAATCACCTCCTGCTTTGGAGCAGAGGCTCCAGAGACCCAGGGAATAGAAGGCAGTGCCCCCCACCGCACACCCCTCCTGGGCCAGGGAACATCCAGGCAGGAGAGGCTCTGAGCAATCATCAGGAACACCCTCCAGCCACACACAAGCCATCGAGTTTTTCCAGCAGGCTTTCCGCTGGAGGTTATGTCCCCTCAACCCACCTCTCTGTGGCGCCCTGTGCGGAGGTGGCCCGTGCACGCCGCAGCTCCTCCTCCAGGCGCTCCCGCTCCTCCTCCAGCCGGGCCACATCTCCCGCGGAGCGGCGCTGTGCGATAATGAGCTGAAGCTCCTGCATCAGGGCCTCCTTCTCCTTGATGAGCTGCAGCCGGTCCCTGTCAGCTTCGGCCGTGCCTGGCCAGGACTCGTTGTCAAGCCGGGCCAGCTGCTGCTGGATGTTGGCGACTCTGCAAGAGAGGGAGGAAACAAGGACATCGGCGGACTGAAAACGCCATCTTCACACCATCTCCACGTCTCACACTGATTCTGTAAACTCCCTTTGCCAAACAAGTAGTGAAATGATTACACCAAGCGACCCTTACACTTAAAAGGATTTGGAAACAATGGGTCCTAAAAAATGGTGCAGAAGTCCTTTCCTGAAGCTCCCTTAGCCTGAGATTCGAGATGACAATAACCCCATCGTGCCTGTTCCAAAGAACTGACAAAAAGGCCAGCAGCCCTCAACATGCCCATACTCTGAGTGGCTCAGACTCCTGATTTCCTACATGAAACTGTCCTAGAGCAGGAGGGAGTCTGCTTGTTTCTTCTGCCCACCCTCATCAGTAGCTAAACAGCATGCTGGACCCCCAGAAATGCTGCCAGCTTCCCGCCTCCTCAGTTGTGTCTCACCACTGTCAGCCGCCTTAGCAAAATAACAAGAGAGAAACGCACTCATCATCTGGCCTCCTGAAGGAAAGACCTTCAAAGCCCCGTGCTCCATGTCTTCTGGTTCTGTGTGCTCCTTCCTGCACCAGAGCCGCTGGCCATACATGAATTCAAAACACCTTTCAGAGAGCAAGTGAGCACTTGACAAAAGCTGAGTGCATTGAACAGTGAACAAACACGCCTACAAATATGTGAGAGGACGAGAGGCAGCCCTGTGAGCGTGGATGCTGGTGAGAGATGATATGGGTGGATGCAAAGCGCAACAATCCTCAAGGTGGAAAAACAGAGGCTCCTATCAGTTTCCATGCCTCGAAATTTCCAAGTGCTTGCTTGGCAAACAGACTGCATTACTTTTTGTGTCATGAGGTGCTGTCGAATGCAGATTAAGTGAAACAGATGTGGCCTGTATTTTTAAAGTATCCTTTAAAAGTAAGAGTAGAATGCTTTAAGCCCTTTAAGTAGGGTTAAAGATGAGGGATATGTTTCCAGGGAGAAACTAGGAATGGCAAACTCAACCTGAACCCTGTGCTGTGGAGGACATAGTTTGGCATACTCAGCCAAAAACAAAATCCAAAGACTTCTCTGAGATCACAAAGAGCTGTGAGAACAGGGAAGCGGCAGGCACACATAGCCCTACATCCTCCGAGGGAGATGCAGGGCAGAGGTGCTCCTGAGACTGCCTCCTCCTGTGCCCGTGGTGCACGGCACTAATCAAGGCTGGCTTCCCACCTTCTGGCTCTAGACCTCAGAATCCTCTACACTATGAGCCATGTGGATATCCCCAATTGACTAGCATTGCCACACATGTTAAAACCTGCCACCCAGCCCTGTGCCAAGTCAGGCTCCACCTAAACTAGACACGAGCACACGGACTCATGAGGATTGGGAATGACTCCCTCTCTAGCCACCAAACGAATCTGAAAACCCACAGTTAAGGAAAGAAATGGGTATACAAGTTATAGTTTAAATGTATGCATTTTACTCAAGTCCACTTCAACAAGGTAAAGACACTAGTTGAATGTCAGTAGCTTTATTAGATAAGTTATTTTCTAACTTAAAACTCATTTCCGGAAAATGTGTTGGAAGATGGTGCCAAACCATGTCACCAGAAAAACTAATGACAGAGGCAGTTGAACAGGGCTAGGAATCCAACTGGGCTTAAGCGTCCACCTATGTCTAATTAGTGTAATTAAAATTTATGGCAGTCATATACCCAAAGCCCAAGGAAAATATACTCCAAGCAAACCCACAAATAAGTCAGTGCTAAATCAGACATTATACCCAATGACATTTCTGGAACATTCTACAGCAGACCAAGACAAGAAATAAATATAAAAGATGAAGAACAATGAGCAAGTCTGTGTCCTCATACTTTTTTTCATTTCCATTTATCTGATCCACAGGAAAGTCTATCTGAGCCCAGCTAAATTTTGCCCAACCATTTTGTACTCATACTAATTATCATACATATAATATAAACAGACATATTTTACAAAGCACTCCTTTTGAGTTTTCTGAGCCTTAAATATGAAGAGATCAAGATTCCATTTGAGTCTGCCAGCTCTAGGTTAGCTGCTAGCTGCTAGCCTACTACACCTTCAGCAGCTAGGATTCAAGCTGCTGAAGGTGGCAGAAGATCCAATTCCAGATAATCACACCCTTTCCAGGAAAATCTCAAGTAATATGCACTATCAGAAAAAAAAGAATGAGGAAAAAAAAGAATTATAGGAGGGAAGAGAGGCAAAGGGCAAGTTTCAAAAGACCTGTCTGCTGCAGGCATAAAGAAACAGAGCAGCAGCCCAAATTAAACCATGCCCTGTCACTTCCCACATCTGGCAGGAAAAATATGCAAGGACACATGGCAAGGTACGACCTCTCCAGCAGAAATAAAATCTGGATGAGGCTGACTTCTTGCAACCCATCTGGAAATGTTTGGGCTGTGCTGAACACCAGGCAAACATTTCTGTGCCTAAGAATTGTGGGGTTTAATAATAAAATTTCAAAACAATGCAACAATGCAAACAATCTCATCTTCATTTCAGAGCTATATATGAATCTAGAAGAAACTGGAATATATTGGAAAGTTCAATTTCTTTCTTTGTTCCCATGTTCTACGTGTGAACATTTGGGACCTGCTTCAGCTAGGTCGAGAGAGGCACATCTGTCTGTCTGTACTGGAAGCCAAAAGCACTAGGATTCCTTCAACAATCGATTGTTCTTAAGTCCCCGTGAGACAGACAAGACGGCTCTGCCTTTAAAACCGTATGACTTGTCTACCTTGCCATGGGCCGGAAATGAGCCATCTGCAAGGAGTATCTTTAGTAGTTAGGTTTACTTGAAGGAACAGACTTCCTGCCTAAGGCTAAACACAGATGTACTGAGTTTCAGTGCACCTTCTTCTACATCCATGCCAAACAGCTGATCCACCAGTTGGAGCCTCGCTCTTGTGAGTGCTGTTGTTCCAATTTTGGGTATTAAAGGAAAAACAATTTCCAGAAAGGCTTTTCTTTGAAATATCATTTCAGTGAAATTAAATACACGGAAGTAAAGCAAGGTCATGGTTAAAGTTTGCAAAAAAATAACTTTCCCAAGTTTTTTGTAAAGAGAACTAATAGCAGCTTAAAATTAGAGAGGATTTTTTTTTTCTGTAAGTCAACTATATTCTTCAGTGATTCTCATTTCTGAGGGGTAATGAATTTTATGGCCTATATAAAATCTCTCCCGAATGCCTTTAAAAGCCTTAAAATATATGTCCCCATGTCCTGATAGTGAAGAAAGCAAATGTTCAATCAAGCATGCAGGTTTCTTATTTATTATGTGATTCCCAAACTCTATTCCCTGAGCAGGTCTAATGTAGACAGACATAAAATATGAATCATTTTTCCCTTATGATTTTTGCCCTAACACTTTTCTGTTACAACCCAGGCACCATTAAACCATGAACGAAAACCTGCATTTATGCCGCAGAAACTATTTAGACTCTCACAATTCACATGAAAATCTTAAATACGATTTGCATTTTTATAGGAAAACAATGCACTTTTAATAATAAAAAGTTCTGAGGCATATCAAGAATAATCCCCAATTATTTGAATTTATACCAAAAATCTGCAGTCTACAATATCATTTCTCATGTTCCTAAAATCCTGCTGCTTTCTGGAATAGCAAGCAGAACTCCGGACAGCCCGTGGTCCTATCCCACGGTGATGAGTCATGAGGGATCCCAATGGCACATTCCAGGACACGGTGTCAGCTTAGAGCCTCATACCTCCAGATTGCAATTATGGCTACAGGTTTGATACTTCTTACATTTTTTCTTAGTTTTCTTGTTGTAAATACCCTTTTAAATAAAAAGCAAAGGTTAAAGAAAACATCAGCTGAAATGTAAAGAGAACTAATAGCAGCTTAAAATTAGAGAGGATTTTGAAATCACCTGATTTTGAAATTACGGACAATGAAATCACTTCAGCTGATTGAACTAAACCAGCGTCCATTCTACTCAACTCTTTTATGTCAGAAGTTTGAGAAGTCTAAATCTAGAATATCTGGGATAAGAAAGGTCTACTAATAGACCAATATCTCACCCTGTCCTCAGATTCCCAGCCCTGACATCTTCTCCCTTTACAACAGACAGATCTTCAGAGAGCAACTTCATCAAATAAAAAGCAGCAAGTCTACAGGCTTCCTCACATTGACCAGAATAGGGAAGACAGAGCCGCAGTGGCAAAGATGCTTTTCTTTATTTCTCACAACTGTGCCCCACCCCTAAAACCCAGATACAAAGTCATTTGAGAAATGAAGAAAAAATCCAAGTGATTGATCAAATTCAACTGGAATCATAACACTATACTGATCCCCGACAACGGATGAACAGCAGGACTGATCCTGGCAACAAAAACTAAGAGGCAGAGAAACTGGATGGACCGAATGTTTTGTTCCTATCTGGACTGAGAGTGTTTCTATGGTAACAGCTACAGTTTGTGCACAGATCTGGAACAAGTGCTCTTAAGTTAAAAATAAGGAGCCATCTGCGTCATCGGGATTGCTTCAAGAAGACTTGCTCTTTCAACTTCACTTTTAAAATTTCTGACATTTTTAAATCAGTAATGTGAATATTCCTATCATTAGGACTGCCTCGGGAATCTGAAGAGGCATTCCTGAGGCAAGGTGCAAGCAGTCCTTTTGGTACACTTCACAGGACCCACAGTTAAAAACACAAAACTGGTCATCATGACAGTGGTCGTTTGGCCAAAGAATTCTCTAGAAATCATACCACCCACTCAGAATTATGAGTTCCACTTCCACAAACTTCCTTTAAATCCGAATATATATGAAATCCAGCTGGATGGGGTGGCTCACACCTGTAATACCAGTACTTTCGGAGGCTGAGGCGGGTGGATCAGTTGAGGTCAGGGAGTTCGAGACCAGCCTTGGCCAACATGGTGAAACCCTGTCTCTACTAAAAATACAAAAATTAGCCTGGTGTGGTGGCACGTGCCTGTAATCCCAGCTACTCAGGAGGCTGAGGCACAAGAATTGCTAGAACCCAGGAGGCGGAGGTTGTAGTGAGTCAAGATCGCGCCACTACACTCCAGCCTGGGTGATAGAGCGAGATCCTGTCTCAAAAAAAAAAGGGGAAAAAAATCTGAATATATATATGAAATCCCTCATTGTCCAGAATTCGGCAGTTTTGACAATTTCCCACATCTTAAAAACAATCTCAAATATATATGTGCAAGGAAAGACCTCCAAAATGCCTGAGGCATAAACTTCTCCACCATTCAGAAGTGGCAAAGCACAGGAGGTTCTGCAGAGGATATACATGATGGTTCACTTTGTGTATCAACTTGCCTGGGCTATCACTTGCCCAGATAGCTGGTAAAACATTATCTCTGAGTGTGTCTGGGAAGGAATTTCTGGAAGAGATAAGCATGTGAATCAGTGGACTGAGCAAAGAAGGTCCACCCTCACCAATGTGGGTGGGCACCATCCAATTCATTGAGGGACCGAATAGAGCAAAAGGGTGGAGGAAGGGTGAATTCTGTCTCTTCTTGAGCTGGGACATCCACCTTCTGCCCTCAGACACCAAAGCTCCTGGTTCTCAGGCCTTCAGACTCTGGGACTTACACCATGACCACCCACCCACCCACCCACTTCAAACCCCACCCCACCCCCAGTTCTCAGGCCTTCAGTCTTGGACTGAATTACACCACTGGCTTTCCTGGGTCTCTGGCTTGCAGATAGTGGGACTTCCTGGCCTCCATAATTGTGTGAGCCAATTCCTATAATAAAACAATCTCTATCCCTTCTCCTCCCTACCCCCACTGTTGCTAGTTCTGTTTCTCCGCAGAACCCTAATGCAGTAGGGAAGCTAAGCTTTCAGGGTGAAATGATTTCAGGAATGAGAGCTGGGAGATTAATGTCCAAGGGCGAAGTAGCAGAACGAAAAGACGACACTGAATAGTGGCACTAATATAATAGAAGTTCACCTGGGCAAGAGAAAAGGGCACATGGTGTCCCTTACGCTTGGAATGAGGGGGCTGGGAAAAACACATTATTCTTTGCTAACACTGCCACTAAGAGCAACGTGTTCTTTTTCATGCTTTGGTGGGTTGATGGGTGTACATGATGCCTTCCTGCTCATGGCACACCACTTCTCCAGGGGACAATCACAGGGATGTCAGGGACATTGTGTCCCAGCCTGATCAAGGGGGCCGAGGAAGAGGCCATGGATAGGACCTCAAAGCCACCATGCTTTGCCTGTGGTGCTCAGCACCTGGCTTCTGGAATGTTAATGTTTGTTCTACAAGAATGAGTTCTTGCCAGAGAACCACTTGCCACTGCTCTCTCCCCAGGTCTATATCGTTCTACTCATGTGCCTCACTTAGAGTCAGTTCAACAGAACACTCTGAAAATGCCATCGTAATGAAATCGCTGATCTGGTGCTGGGGAGACCTGATAACATCAACCCTTCCTAGTCTTCCGTCTGTCTACAGGAATGGGGCAGAGGGGAACCAAGGCTGTCCTGACAATGCTACAAGGTATGTAAAGTCTAGGGCCTTGCCCGGGCTGCTGAGGGTTATGTGACCTACAGCTGAGTAGTTCACACGGCAGGCATGCACTTACTGGTCAAGCCTTAGCTATAGGAACCAATGTGGAATGACTGGAGGCAGAAACAATCACGCCAAGGGGACTGGAGACGTGCACTGCCGCATCAGGAAACCATAGCCTGGAGGGAGCTGCAATCAATGACTCAGCGAACTGCAATCTCCGCTGCAGACTCCACCGACAAGAACACTTCATGGATGTTTCTAAGCAGCTTCAAGGTCACTGAAAACACCAAACTCATGGTCAAAACCAAGATCTGCCTTTCAAATGACCCTCCACTTTACTGTGAGCCTCTGGAAAACCCTGTTGAGGGCCATCCTCCTCCTCTAATTTCAGGGAGAGCATCATCTCTGTCACACTTTCCCCAGGCCAGTCCAATTTAAGAAAGGGGATGTGCTGACAGCAGGAATTTAGGACTGCCAGCTTGTTATTTTGCCAAGTAAAGACTTTGGAAAAAACCAATTCACATCAACGATCATCATTAGTTCATTAAGAGAAAGATGTTTTAACAGAAAAAAATACATATATAAATATGTATATTAAATACATACTATAAATATATGATAAATATGTATTAAATATATATTAAACATATATATTAAATATATTATATATGTATATATATATATGTATCTCTGAGAATGAGATAGTTCTTTGAATGGAAAACAGCAAGTCGGCTTTAGGAAAACCTGCCGCTGGCCCTCCTTTTGCCCGTGCACTGTGGACCAAAGACACCTCAGGCTGGACTTGGGAAGCAGAGGCCTGCCCGTCAGCCAATGGCACCACTCCTTTTTCGTTCCTTCACAGCCGCTGGGCCTGTGGAGACAAGTGTCTTCTCAGGTGTACTTCCTCCTCTTGTCTCCTCCAGCCCTAGCCATCCTCTTTCGGACCTTTTACTACACCCCTCTGGCCAGTCTCATCCTCGCCAGGCCTTTGACAGGACTTCCTCAGGCTCAGTCCTGGCATCTCCTCCTTTCTCCCTGTGTTCCATCTCCCAAGGTGAGCCCAGCTGCTCGATGACTTCGTCTCTATGCCATCTGGGTTTCTCCAATGGCCCTCTCCACATACCACCATCTGAATGGCTCACACGTAACCTTCCCAACTCAAAGGTCCCAGCATGCCCAGCAATTCTGACCCCTCTTCAGGGCATCGTGGCCCCCATGCCGTGGCCTCCCTCCCTGCTCACGCATCCTCCGTTCCAGCCTGGCTGGCCTTTGCTCTACAATTCCAGGCCAGTCCAGCTGCTGCAGACTGATACCTCATCCCCACTCCTGACTTCCACTCTTACCTGAGAAAGCCCATCCCCAATTGGTGGGCGACTGGAATCCCAGCACTCCTTCAGGGCCCACCTCCAATGCCACTTTCTCCTACCCCCAAGGAGAGGACTGATTATGGAGTTCAAAGGCTAGTAGCTCTTTTGAATGTCCATGAAGGCCCAGAACTGTGAGTCTAGCTCGGTGTGTTGATGTATCACACCTTGAACATAGTCCTTGAAAGGGAGAGACAGTTCCCTGCCTACCTTAGATCCCTAAAGGCACCCATATCTTGAAGCCCTTTCCCTTTTCAAGTCAAGGCGAGAGACCCCAAGGCTCACACCTGGATGGAGGTTTCAGGAAGGGACCCAGGAGCAGAGCAGTTGGCCTGGAGCTGACCTGGCCCCAGGACTGCCCTGGCTTGCCCAGTCCCAGGGGCAAAGGCCAAACGGCAAATGCAACCACACGGGACCCTCATTTACTCATTCAATAAATATTCACCGAGTATGTAGCTGCTGGGCTTACAGCAGTGACCTACAATCCCTGCACTCATGAGGGTTATTTACATTTTCACAGGGAGAGACAGGCAGTAAGAAAGTAAACACTGGTTAGGTAATAACATTTGCTCAGCCAATCAGGGGGACAGGGGTGAAGACAGGGTGGTGCGATTTTATTCAGGATGGTCAAGGAAACCTCTCTAACAAGGTGATCAAAAGGAGACCAGAGGTCATGTAAAAATTTGGAGAAAAGCCACCCCATTCCAGGCAAAGAAGACAGAACAGGCCAAGGGCGCTGTATGAGTTTGTTCTTTTCTGCCCCAAATTATCACAGCTTAATGGCTTAAAGCAACACCTATTATTCCCTTACAGTTCTGGAGGGCAGAAGTCGAAAATGGGTCTACAGGGCTGCGTTCCTTCTGGAGGCTCCAGGGGAAAATCTGTTTCTTTGCACCTTCCAGCTTCTAGGAGCTGCCCGTGCTCCTTGGCTCCTGGCCCCACACTATTCTGACCTCTGCTTCCAACCTCACATCTCCTTCTCTGCTGCTGACCGTCCTGTCTCTCTCTTATGGGGACCCTTATGATGACACTGGGCCCACCTGGACCATATAGGCTCATTTCCCCATCATCTCAGGATCCCTAATCTAATCATATCCACAAAGTCCCTTTTGCCATGGAAAGCCACATCTTTACAGGCTGTGGAGATCACGATGCAGACACCTTGAGGGACCATCATTCTGCCAGCTGCACATGCTAGCTCAGGAGTTGGCTCGGTGGGACTGAGGCCCGGTGGGAGGCCCGAGGGGCTGCTCAGTGCAGGCGTGCTTGAACATCGAGGGGTCGACTGGCTGGAGCAGGGTGAGTGGGGAGCGGGCTGATGCCTGTGAGTCAGCAGGCCACCTGCTCCTGTGGGCCCCTTGTTGTCCACACATTGTGGAGATTCAGGAGCAAGACAGGAAGAAGCCCCAGGGCAAGGTTTCCGGACCTTGGCACTGTGGCCATGCTGGGCCAGGTAAGCCTTTGAAGCGGGGGCCATCCTGTGCACAACAGGATGTCGAGCGGCTTCCCTGGCCCCTGCCCACTAGATGCCAGCAGCACCTGCCCTAGAGTTAGGACACCTAAACATGTCTGCAAACACTGCTGGAGGTCTCCTGGAGGGTGAAGACCTTGCTCCCTGTGTGGAGCCCCACTATGCTAGTGGGAAAAGGACAGGTAGCACCTGTGCAGGCCCACCCAGGTGGAGTTTAAAAGACATCTCTGGTTTTTAAATGCTCCAACACAGCCCGCAGAGGCATTTCTGAGATGCCGCTATGGTCACTGAAGGCTGGACCTTCCTCTGTAGCTGCGGTGCATTTCCTAACAAGGTTCTGGCCATCTTGAAATAATATGGTATTTTTTTCAAAAGAACTGATGAAGTATCATGCCTGCCCCCTGGATAATTTTCTTAAATACTCAACTTTTCACCCAAATGTATTATCCCAACATTTAGAAGGTTACTCACCGTATACTGGCACCATCTCTAGAAAACAAATAAATCACTTGCTATGTTTGGTAAATGTCACAGCCAAACACATAACAATCATGTTCTTAAGTGTAGCAACAATCTATTTGCTGAGTTTAATCCAGCACAGCAAATTCCAGCGCCCACACTCTGCAGTTCCACTAGCAACAGGCAAGAGCAGAGAAATATTCAGAAGAGACCATCGCTCCTCACAAACTCGGGCAGACTAAAGAGAAGGAATGCATGATAAATGAAGAATGCCACCACAGAGACAACCGGTATTGGCAAATGAACTTGGCACTGTTCTGTGGGGAAATTTAAAGTCCACCACGAGTCCATCCTAAAAAGCCAAGAGGCACTGGTTAGAAAACCTCCTAGAAAACAGAAGGTCCGTGTCCGTGTCCGTTTAAGTTGGCCCTGGAGCACTGAATCATATGATGTGCTTTTGTTACTATTTTTACATTTTTTAAAAAGCCAACAAAGTAGCTTTCCAGACATCCATGAATGGTACAGTGTGCTGAGCAGGCCTCACTGTTTAGCTTCCAGAAAGAACTCCCTTACCCCATCCTACATTCTTCTATTCTGCTCTCCCTGCCCCCCATGATAATATTTCATTTGTGACTCAAGAAACTTTTTTTAAAAAGATATGCTTGATACTTTTCTGAAGCACTTATTTGGAAATAATTTGGTTTTAAGACTCTTTCCAGAAGGCACAAACGAGAGAAAGTCTCTAAAAAGAGAATACAAAAGCCAGAGAGGATAAGAATATTGAAAACAGGAGTCCTGCGCAGGTGAGGAGATGTGTGGCGCCCTGAAATACTATACCATGCGAGGGTGTGGAAGCCTCTCAGCTTTGTCCATGTCTGAGGATGAAGACTGGGAGGGAGGGAGGGAAGTGAGGAAAGAGAAACACAAGCACACAAAGTGAGTCAAGCCGCAATTTGCAGGAGGCCAACGGTTTGTGACACAGGACAACATACATGGAATGAAATCAATTAGGTACTGCTCACCTGTTGACCTAATGCTTATTGAATGTCTTATAACCAAGATACATGGCTTTGCCCATTAGCCTATGGAGTTAGAAGCCACACATATGAAAGATCAAGTGGTTTCACTTACGATACCCTCCAGAACTGATGCTTGGTCTACCGGAAGGAGGGAAGGGAAGGAGGGGTAAAGGTTCTGAACTACCAGGGATGATGAAGCCAAAAAAGTTTCTATTCTTAGGGAATCACGTCTGTATCACTGTTTGCAATACTGCAAATTTCACATTTTAAATGCACTTGAAATGTTGTCATATGTATGTATTAAGCTACATATAAATGAAGATCCTTGACTTGATATTCTATCAAACGCTGTTCTCCGATCAGACGTGGACAATCACACGCAGGAACTCTGCCACGCCTCCTTCCACAGGAGAAAGTAAGTAAGCAGAAGGCGAGGTTGGATAAAAGCGCTTCTTACCTCTTTCTGGCTTCTTCATACTGCCAATTAAGTCTGACTCGGTCTACAAGTCTTGTTTTATCATCAAAGATGAACTTTCCGGAACAGAAGAGAGAGAGAAAAAAGAAAGGAAACGCATATTAAAAACATATTTCCAAAACAGCAACTTCACTTAAACTTTCGACAGCAATGAGAAATACTCTTAATCTCTTTCACTTTCAATCTGTGCAAGGTCTGGAAGCAAACACCAAATAACCCTTTGCGGCCGCCCCTGGCTGGGGAGCGGGGAGGGGGAAGGGAAGACTCTTGCTTGCCTAAACTGGTAGGGTTTTTTGTTTTTTTACAGCAGCAGCACATCTATCTATTCTGTAATTCCAAACAACAACCACAATTTAGGTTTTAAAAGAAGTAGGAAATTACTTAGAAAAAGTTGATACAAAGGCAAAAACCAGTCATCCCATTTTGTGCAGTCCATTCTCTAATTCCTCAGTAAACATAATGATGTTCTACTCAGAAGCCCCATGGTCTGAGGCAGCTGGACTCGCTGTGTGAGGTATGGGCTGGTGGACGCCTTCTGATGCCACGAGGCATGCTAAAGAACCAAGGGCAAAAGGAAAGCAAGCAAGGTCTCAAAAAGCCACAACTCGGGGAGTACCAATATAGAGTTAGCCTCTAAATGCAGTGCTCCATGACGAGTAGATGTACTTAAATATTTTCGTACCAGTTACATTGACGGCAACAAAATCCTACACAAAACAAAAAAAAGACATGTATAGGAAGTAACTGTAGTACATTTTGGTTAATTCCTCATTCCTGCAAATATTCATACAACTCCAGTTTCAATAAATCGGCTCCATCTGTTGATCTGACCTTACTAGACCACATATTATGACCACCAAGTCTTTGTTTTTGAAATAACTTCCCATCAACAAGTATCTGAAAATATTCAACTTGAATGATTAGCAATGAATTTATCGATACGAATTTTGATCTATGTTGATGAAAAATTTCTTTGCAAATTTATTGCCTTGAATGGCAAGATGAAAAAGTGCCTTACAAGGGACTGAGCATTCTCCAACCAGAATGACAATTGTTCATGGTTTCTTTTTTTGAGACAGGGTCTCACACTATTGCCCAGACTAGAGTGCAGAGGCGCAATCACAGCTCACTGCAGCCTCAACCCCTTGGGCTCAAGCAATCCTCCTGCCTCAGCCTCCCAAGTGGCTGGGACTACAGGCATGAGCCACCACACCTGCCTAATTTTTGGTTCGTAGAGACGGGGTTTCACCATGTTGCCCAGGCTGGTCTTTAACTCACGGGCTCAAGCAATCTGGCCAACTATGGCCACCTCAGCCTCCCAAAGTGCTAAGATTACCAGCATGAGCCACCATGCCTGGCCACAATTATACATGTTTAAATGGCCTCATCCAATGCTCCTCTCCAGCTTCCTCAGTATAAATGTATTTAAGTGGCAGTGCCACAGCTCCAAAAACTGTCCACAGTGGAGATGACGACTTGCCATTTCAGTCCCCTCTTTATTAGTGACCTCACAACCAACTCTTCATCAGGATCTATAAACATCATCTCTCAAACCTCTTCTCAAAGCTGTATGCACCACTCTCTAAGCTTTGTTTCTGTACTCTTGAGAATTAAATAGACATTTTAGTGAAAAGAAAGGACAGCCAAATGGATCCAAGAGACTCCTGCTTCAGAGCTCCTATGCAGCCCTACAGCGTGTGCAACCCTGTGGCTGCAAATCTCCAGTCTCAAAAAGCACGTCTGATATACAGCAATACCCACCCCACAAAACAGACTCAACACAAGCTCAAAGTGAAGTAGGCAGACTTCTAAGATGGCCCCCAATGACCTCCACTCCTGGGATTCTCCCCATGTGAAATTCCCTCCCCTTGAGAATAAACTGGGTCTACAACTTGACTCTAACCAATAGAACACAGCAAAGGTGATGGGAAGTCATTTCTGTGAATAGGTTACAAAAGACTGTGACTTCCACCTTGCTAGTGGACTCTCTCAGCTGGCACACTTTGACGAAGCAGACTGCCGTGCTGGAGCGGCCCACGTGGCAAGGAATTGAAGCCCTCAGTCCAGCAACTTGTGAGGAACTGAATCCTGCCAACAATCGCATGAGCTTAACAGTGGCTCCTCCCCCAGGTGAGATTTTGGATGAGACCACAGCCCTGGCTGACACCTTGATTGCAGGTTCCTGAGAAACCATGGAGCAGAAGACCCAGTCCAGTCTCCTGGACCACATCAAGCATGAGATAATAAAGGAGTGTTGTTGTAAGAGGCTAGGTTTTGGGGAAATCTGTTTTGCAGCAATGGTTAGCTAATACAGTCATAGCCTTTTGATCTATTTTTCTATAATAACACGATGTGGTTTCTTAGAAACTACAGGGGTTTAGGGATGAGAAATGTTTCAAACCCAGACCTGCCTCTCCTCAGCTACAAGACCTTAGGTAACCTGGTATCTCGGTCCCCTGCACATCACACAGGATGGGAACAACTACTTAAACTGAGATAACAGCTATGAAACTGCTGACCCAGGGTCGGCCCCAGTAAACGGCAGGGGCTCATCAACAATGAACAGCGACTGCTCAAGTAGCATAACCAGCCACCACTCCTCAACTGACATTTTTAGAAGGGTTGACCTAAATCACTGGAGAACCTTCTATCTTAACTGTTTCTCTCAAACTAAATTCTAATTCTAACCTTACAATAAGCAGCAATGAATTATTCACGAATTCAATGAGTCCCGTACTTGTTTCCTTCCCTCACTCCAAAATCTTTAGGCAAAAATGCCAAACATTTTTGAATTACAGATTCTCCTCTGTGTGTTACAGATGGTGACCATATTCTTTCATCCAAAGAAGATGCCTAGTCAAAAATGGCCAAGTGTACGTTTGGAACAATGTGGGCAAATTTGAAAATAGGACTGTTCCAGGACACCCAAGACATAAAGGGCCATGATTTCCTACATTATACTCCCCTCAAAGAGGCACTAGTTGCCAAGATTTCAAAATATTCATTAGCTAATTATTTAAAACTCAGAGTTCTCCATCAATTGTTTTTTCTCCTTTTGTTGCTTTCCTTTTATTTATTTTATTTCGGTGTAAGGGGGGTGGCACTGTGCATTCCATTGATACCTCATCTTTACTTAATAATCCTTAAAAAAAAGAAGCTCTTTAAACTGCTTTTCCATTTGGTAACAAATTAATGTCAAGCTTCACTCAATGATATTAGAATAGTAGTGCCTTTGAATATCCACTACCCTGTTTCAAATGGTGATCTTCCCAACTTTGCTTCTGTGGCTAACTCAAGGCTTCACTAATTAACAAAGGAGGCATTATGACAGTCTTCCAAGTCTCAAACAAAATGACTTTTAATTCAGTTCAATTTCCTGACATTCTTTCAGAAGAGTAAGAAACAGCAATAAAGTAATACCCAAGGTGGCACAGCTACAAAGCCTTTGGAAATCAGTGGTCTAAGGCAGGAATCAGTACCTATGGCCCCACTGGCTGTTCTGTAAGTGAACGTTTGAGCAGCTCGAGGCCCCAACCTTACATGCTTGCAAGGCATCTCTGTTATGGTTGCATGTACACTGCAATGACAGGGTGGGGCGGTTCCAGCAGAACTACCTGCAAAGCCTTAAATAGTGACTATATTTACTATCTGGCCCTTCACAGAAAAACTGTGGGGACCCATGCTCTAAAAAGTCGTATGTCTGTCAAAAGAACAGTGAAACTCAACTCTCACAAGGAGTCTGTCATTTATAAGAGTCCAAATCATAAAGGCAGCAGTGATAAGCAATTCAGTTGTATCACACAGCTGGATGTGAGACACAATACTTTTTCTTCAAACTTAATGGCACAAAAGTGAAGGCATTTCTTAAGTGAACATGGAAAATTACACCAAACCAGTGATGGCAACACTGAAGCAGCCCTTCCCTCTCCCGGTGCATTTCTCCCCCTGGGCGCACATATACCTCCCCGATTATATCGGTCTGGGAGCCAGCATCGCAGAACTGCTGGGGTAGACCAGCATCGCCAGGCACGCCTGCATGGTGAGGGAAGTCCACTAGAGAGTCGGTAACGGAGCAGCTGTTCTTGAAGCTATCAGTCAGCTTGGCCAGGCTCTGGAACAGAATGAGACAAGTTCTTTGAACGGAGATGGCGATGTCTCTTTCCTCCAGAAGTGGTCCTCTCATTTGTTTTAGGTCTGCTGCTTTATTTATTACTGAACAGTTGCCCCACCTGACCCCCACGCTCATTAGATTTCACATAAATGTCCTTCATCACAGGCACCTCTAATAAAATTCTTAGTCATTTAAATCACATTGTAACTAAGTTCCCCTGGCAGCATGTGAATAAAATAGAGGACAATTATGGTACCATTTTTACTGGTTCTTGAACCTTCGTGTTTCCTAAAGAAAAAAATAAGTATTTCTATCGAAAATGTAAATGAGTCTGACAGAGATGAATGCTGCCTTCAGATTGTTACAGAGGAAACACAGGGAAGGGGAAAACAGCTCCCAGACAATGTTTACTTTTTTTTTTTTTTTTTCAGTTCTTTGTGTTGCTGTTTTAGCTTACGTATTTTCATAAACCTCATTTTTCAGTCATAATTGTACATGGTCAAAAGTAATCTCATATGTATGTTGGTTTGCCAAAAATTAAAGTATGCATTCTGGCACATGAAATCTCTCTGTGTGACAGTTTTAAGCAGAAATCAGAAAATTCTGATTTTTTTTTTTTTTAAGAGAGGGTCTCACTCTGTCACTCATGCTGGAGGGCAGTGGCACAATCATAGCTCACTGTAGCCTCGACCTCCTGGGCGCAAGTGATCCTCCCACCGCAGCCTCCTGAGTACTTGGGACTACAGGTATGCCACCACACCCAGCTAAACTTTTGTTTGTTTCTTTGTTTGTTTTTGTAGAGACCAGGTCTCACTATGTTGCCTGGGCTTTTCTCAAAGTTCTGGGCTCAAGCAATTCTCCTGCCTCAGCCTCCCAAAGTGCTGGCATTGTAAGCATGAGCCACTGCATCCAGCCAGAAATCAGATTTTTTACCATTTCTTTTAGACTTCTGAATATATTCACTTTCAGCAAATTTTACTAGACACCAGAACCAAAAATGCCCAAGTGCAGTAGAACTCACAAAACTGGCTTGAGATTGAGATAAAGCCTTCTTGGGAGGGGTCAATATTGTTAAGTTCACATAAGAAAGGTAAAATAACTTATTTAACCTGGATAGAAGAGGACTCTGCCCGTGCCTCTTCCTGGAGCTTCTCAGAGTTTGAGAGGCTATGGAGACATCAAAGAAGGCGCTCGGGCCTGAAGCTTCTTCCAGCAATTCTATCTCTTGCCTCCATGGTGGGAACTCAAGCAAGGCAAATGAGTGGTTGGCCCTGGTGCTGCACAGGGTGGCCTCAGAGAAGCTGGGGCAGGCAGCCCTACTTGGCCTCATGGCATAAAGCCTCTGTGTCTCCACCATGGAACACGACGTGGTTCAGCCTGGGGTGTCGGTGATGGGTAACAAACATGGGGCATCTTGTTTGACGTCAGCTGAGCAGAGACCTCAGTAAATGGTAGCTGTTCTCAGTGCTACCCGTGTGCCAAAAAAAAAAAAAAAAATCTAACAATTTACCATTTACTTATCACAACCTAGAGAGGTCATCTGAAAATACAGATTCCTGGGCCCTGCCTCCAGAGATTCTAATTCAGTGAGTCTAGGGTGGGGCCTGGTAATCTGCATCTTAATAAGCACCGTGAGGACTCTCCGAAAGTCCCTCATGGCCTTGAACTTAGAAAGCACTGCCCAGGCAGGGTAGTTTTTTGTGCATCTGTCTCATTTTGCCTATGAGTTTCAGCTTTGCTTGTTCTGTCCTGTGGGTCTTATACTCTACAGAATCTAGACACATGCCAGCAGGCAGTAGGTGCTCACTTAGGGTAGCAGATGAAACATAAAAACTGTAACTGACAGCACTGAATGCATTCCAGCACTTTACGTCATGAGGTCAAGCAGTGCTCCCTGCCTTGGCCTCTCTGAGGCCACCATGTGCAGCACTAGGGCCAGCCACTCAGATGTCTTGCTTGAGTTCCCCACCACGGAGGCAGATTTTTGTATTTGCAAAAATTCAACTTTTTCTAAAAATAACAGAAACTACAAGAGCTCAAGGGGAAAACAACATAAAGCAATATAAAGCTACAATGATCCCAGCTACATATAATACAAATACACCCACAGAGTAAAATACTACGCAACCATCTCAAGGAAAGAAGCAGCTCTTTGTGTACAGATATGGGGAAAGGTAGGGGATATTGCTGTTAAGTGAGGAAGCTAGTGTGGAACAGTATCACAGTCCTGGCTTTGCGTGAGGGCGGCTAAACACGTATTCTCATTTTTGTGTGCCCGTATGAATGTTGGAAGGGTAGGCAAGAAGCTAATAAAGGCAGGTAGGGGCAGTAGGAGGATGGGGCAATAGCGAGACTTTTTATCATAGACCTTTGGAATTATCTTAATTATTGAACAATATAAATGCATCACCCATTGCTGTGGGTTGAATTATGTTCCCCCAGGAGATATGTTCAAGTCCTAACCCCAGGAACCTGTGAGTGTGACCTTATTTGGAAATAGTCTTTACAGATGTAATCTAGTTAAGATGAGGTCATACTGGTTAGGGTGGGCCATTATCCAATGGCTGGTGTCCTTACAGGAACAGGAAATTCAGACACAGAGACAGTCATGTGACCATGAAGGCAGAGATCAGAGTAACGTGTCTACAATCCAAGGAAGCTGGAAGAGGCAAGGAAGGATCCTCCCCTAGAGGCTTCAGAAGTATGACCCTGTCCACAGGATTTCCAATCCCTGACCTTGATTTCAGACTTCTGGCCTCCAAAACTGAGAGACTAAATTTCTGTTGTTCTAAAGCCACGCAGTTTGTGCTACCTTGTTACGGCAACCCCAGAAAACTAAAACAGTCAGCCTCCATATCCTCAGGTTCCACATCTCCAGATTTAACCCACTGCTGATAGAAAATATTCGGAGGGAAAAAAAACAACAAAAAAAAAAACACAAAGAAAAAACCAATACAGTGTAACATCAATTTATATAGCATTTACACTGCAGGAGGTATTATAACTAATCTAGAGATGATTTACAGTATATGGGAGGGGCCAAGCGCAGTGGCTCATGCCTGTAATCCCAGCACTTTGGGAGGCCGAGACGGGAGGATCGCTCAAGGCCAGGAGTTTGAGACCAGCCTGGCCAACATGGTGAGACCCTGTCTCTACTAAAAATATAAAAATTAGCCGGGCAAGATGGTGCACACCTGTGGTCCCAGCTACTCTAGAGGCTGAGGTGAGAGGATGGCTTGAGCCTGGGAGGTCAAGGCTACAGTGAGCCATTTTTGTGCCATCATACTCAAGCCTAGGAACAGAGATCCTGTCTCCAAAACAAAAAAGAAAAGTATACAGGAGGATTGTGCAGATATGCAAATACTACACCATTTTATATAAGGGACTTGAGCATTCAAAGATTTTGTTATCCTGAGGGATGGGGGTGTATCTTGGAACCAATCCCCCAAGGATACAAAGGGATGACTCTATACATACTTAAATACAGTGGGGGGTGCGTATGTGTGTATGCATGTGTGTGTGTATTATATATACATATATGTTATATATACAATAACTATATAACATGTAATACCTAAGTATATTAAAAACATCTTAAAATAAAACACATGAGCAGGCAGGCAGCTTACATGCATCAGGTCCCGTCTCTCCTTCTCGCCTGTGCAAATAGCCTTCTTAATGGTGCGGAGCTCACTCATGATAGCTTGCGCCTCATCCAGTTTGTAGCTGGTGTGAGTACTTGACATCTTCCGATCAATCCTGGTTAAAACAAAAAAATCAATGTTATTTCACATGAGATCCTAGCATTCCATTAAACATACAACTATGAAAACCCGAAAGCTTCACAGAAAGGTGGAAACAGTTAAAAGTAATGTTTTGGCAAAGAAAAAGAAAGACCCCAAGGAAGCATCCCTCCTTCTGGTCAATGCAACACCCTTTGCTCAAGAGCACCCTGGGCAGGTGAAGACTTCCAAGTTGGGATGCCCACATCCTCCGCTAGTGATCACGCAACAAGATTGCTTGCTTGAGTAATTTCCCGAGACTGTAAACTCCTCTCTCTGAGAAGAGGACATGTTTTGTTTATCCCCAGGTTAGTGGTCAAAATCTTTGTTAAATAAACATATGAATGAGATCTGTGTACAGGGAGAACATATGGGACACAGCAAGAAGTAGTGAGCTTTCGATAATGGTGCTTTGTACAAAAGCTGGAAACTCTTCTGTCTCCTATAACTCTGATTTCATTCTGGTTCTAATTTATTACTCACTCTTTCTCCTACCAAGTCCTCAATTCTTTCCTTCAATCCAAACACCCATCCAGGGAAAATGGCAACGTCCCTCCCTCCTCCTTCCTCCCCTTCCTCCCACCATTCCTCCAAGCTTCCATCCTCCCAGCCAGCTCCTGTGCACACCAGGCCTAGGTCTGGGGTTGGACGCAGAGCACAGAACAAAACAAGACTTGGTTCTGCCTTCAAAGGGAGGTGGCCTCTGAAGCATGTCCTTTGTCACGTCCCCTACACCTGAGGCTCCAGCCTGGAAAGCCCTAAGGCTAAGGAACTTGAGAAACCTTGGTCCAGAGTGGAATGAATTCCTTCTCTGGAAAGCAACTAGCTTCTTTCAGGTTCCAAGTCTCCCAGTTCACAGGTTCTGGTTCTAACATTTCCCTCCATGTTATCCTAAAAACCTGGATCATTAACTGCCAGCCCCAACTCCCTTGCTTACCACTCACAGAAACCTCTGGCATGCTGGTGGGTGCGAGTGGCACCCAGCTCTGCCACTCACTGGCTGTGGGACCTGGGTGAGTCACCTTCCCTCTTTCCACCTGCTTCCTCCTGTCTCAAATTGGGACACTAAAAATACTTCTCCCATGGGATGGGCATGAAATTTAATGAGAAAATGCAAGGAAAGGGCTTGCTTGGCAGGAGGCCTGGCATATGGTGTTTGCGGTGATTGTTATTATCAGGATAACACAGAATCTCCTTACTCATGGGAGAAAAAGTAAGTAACTTGCCAACTCTGGTATTTTATTATCATTAACAAATTCCTTGCCAAATATGTCACAACTCAAGCAAAACTCGGCACCGGAGTCAACCTGAGCTATCAGCATCCATGGCCTAGGAGGAGGGCAAACAACACAAGCAGGAAGCCATTGCCTCCCTTTGAATAGGGCTCTGGGGCTCAGCAGCATTGCTGCGATTGCCACCAGCTACAAATAAAATATTTATAAACACTAGTCCTGAGTCCTGCCCCGAGGAGAGCAGATAGAGGCACACCGTGCATGATGAATAGTGACACTCCTAAATGCTAACGTGGCCTGACCCTGCAGGCACTTCCATAATGGCTATTACAGACTTGTAGGTTTTTCAAATACACATTGCCTTGTCTGTTCCTACCAAGCACAAGTCTTTATTTATACATCTTTATTAAAAGGTACATATATCTTTAACTATAGAGTGCTCCATGCCAAAAGTTAAAGTAAGTGAGCATGAACTGAAGTTTGAGCTGTAGGCATATTTTTCTTTTTATTCTGCTCTCATTAAATCCCTTCTTTCACAAAATAGTTCATTCAAATGATTGAGGTGGTGGAACAGTCTATGTCCCTGAGAGTCCCCGTGATTTTTGGCAATAAAATAGAAAAAGTTCCTAGCACAGTACCAGCATGCCACTTGGTGGCTACTGAAATGTGGGAGCCAATAGCAAGAATGGTGACATTAGGCATATAAACCCATTGTATATTTTCAAAACTCTTTTGTTTGTCCCTCAAAACCAACCCCACTTCCACCAAAACAGTTGGCCTTCTCACTCACTGCTGGTAACTCACTGGGGATATTCACGGAAGGGCTACCTTGTACTTTCTTAGCAGTGACAGCTTCACAACAAAAAAATCAATGTAGTTCACTGAAATTTGCACAGGGGGTGCTGTGTGGCTGAATGGTATGAAGGGTAGGACTAGAACCAGAAGTCTGGAGATAGAATGTGGCCCCAAAACGCAGTTGGTCATCAGAACAAATATAGACTCCGGGAGTCCCTGCTGAAGGTGAACCCCTACAGGTGGAACTAGGAGATTCAATGATCCATCAACCAGGTCCTAGAACCACCAGGTTGGAGGACCCTCTTATCACTCTCTACTTCAGGAGCTCAGGCTGGGGGTAAGGGCCCTTGGAGAGAGCCATTGTCTTTGAGGGATCTCAGAAACACCAAGACACATGATGTAGGAAACGTAAAACAGAAGCAAAGCCCATGTGTTTCTCTATTTCAGATGCTGTGTGGGGAACCAGGAGTCTTGAATGCAAGACAGAAATAAAAGGCCATACATCTCAAAGCACTGAGTCTTATTTTAAAGTAGTTCACCTATTAGGTGACAGGGTCTTGCTGCATGTTTGTCACCTCACTTAACACCCCCCCCCCCCCATGAGATAAGCATAACCTCCTCGGATTTGATGATGATGAAGTTGAAGCTCAGAGCAATTAACTAAATGGCCCAGATGACAAGCGAATATCTGGCAGAGCCAGATTCAAACCCACAGGCTGACTCCAAAGCCTGCCCAGGATCACGAGGTGTGGTGCTGCCCCTTCCTACTGAGCATGACATCTACTGCTCTCAGAGTGGGCAAGGCAGGTCCAGATTTAAAAAAAAAAAAAAAAAAAAAAAAAAAAAAAAAAAAAAAAAAAAAAACAAGGGCAAGCTATGTTTCAGAGAACTCCAACCACCTCCATTTATTCAACTGTGATCCATTTTCATTCAACAAAAACTTCAAAGGACAGTAAACGTCTTCTTTCACTTCTGCAAAATTCATTTATTTGAGAGCACACTCTCTCTAAAACTTCCCTATAAAACTTTGGTCCAATGTAGATGATGTGCTCAATGATTTGGTATTTTTAAAAAATATCTATGTATTCCAGTTCATTTAAAAAATCATTAAGATCTGTGACTGCCAAAGAACTGCCTTATTCTGGTCTTAATTTTAATTAAGAGTGCAAGACAGTGCCTTTACCATACATCACAAATAAAAATGATAGAAAAGCGGTAACTGCTCAAGGAGAATAAACAAAGACATAAGTTATTACGCAATATGAAATCAAAATTCAGTGTACAGACTCACAGTCTTCACTTTTGCACCCTCTACATTTTGCATTCAGCTTCAGGGATGTTAAGTGATTTGCTGAGGGTCACACAGCCAGTAACAGGCAGAGTGAAGTTCAAGGCCAAGGCCCCCCACACCAGGACTTGTCTGCTCCATCACCAGGTTCGCAATATATTAAAAGTCAAGGCCTCTAAATGCCCATTGTGTCAAACCTGAAGGCCACCCATATAATCAGTCAAATGTCATCCCAAAGTAAACTGGTGCACTTTATGGTGTGCTCTTGAAAGAAATGGGTTGGAGAGAAAAGAAGAAGATACAGCTTCAGAGGAGGAACCCAGTACAATGGAAAAGGCATTTTAGAGATATTAATTGTCAACCTCTACCTCCTGCCACCCTAAAATTTCCATATTGGTTGTTCAATTTAAGATGTCAAAGAGAATTGCACTAGCAAAAATAAGAGTAAAACCACATAACTTCTTAACCCCACATCTTGAAGGAAAGAGCTGCCAGCCCTCTAAAGATATTCTGTGTTAATACCACAGATTACAACCCAAAAGAATGGAAAGGTTTGTTACAACTTCTACATTTTCTATCAGCAGCTCTGGCAGAGGGCCTTGGGTGAACCTCAGAAAGCTTCCGGCGGCTTTCTATCAACAGTGAGACCTGTGTGGGACACCAGACCTGTCCCACAACCAGGAACAATGCTCTTTTTGTTTCCAGCCCATTTCTGTACGTTCTGCTGTTATCTGAGTATTGCCGGGGTTTTCGCATGGGCTGTACCGTAGGTGCTACACTAATGGGAGATCGTTACTTTAAGCCTGTTCTAAGTGAACAATCCCACCCTTTCTTGAGACTACTAAATCCCTTCAGACAGAAAATGCTAATTCTAATATGTAGTAATGCTTCATTCTGGTATTGCATGCTTAGAAGGATGTAGTGGCTCGTATTTAAGGAGACAAATGGGTTTCACTCCATTTGGGAAGTTAATCAAGAAATCAAAAGTCTTGAAGCAGAGGCTCGCCTAGTGGCTAAGAATGTACCTCATGGAAACTAGTTAGTGGAACATTTGGTGAGCATCCCTTTCTGTGACTTGAAGAGCAGTGATAATAGGACTTCTTAAAACCCAGGCCAGAAGAACATCACACAAAATACAGAAGAGAATGCCGTGCTAGAGGACAGTTAGCAAGAAGGTGACTGGGCAACGTCTGGAGGCCTCCCTGAGTTCCTCTAGCCCGGGGACAAAAGTTTCGGCCAAGGAAAGATGTGCCCTCACTTAGTGTTCCAGTGTCTGAGAAAGAAGGGGACACTGTGATGGCTACTAGCTGGCAGGAACAGCAACTTCAGCCACTCCCCCCAACACCTGGGCAATCTGCATTCACTCTCAAGCCCCACCCTGTGCTGAGAACTGGCTAGGTCCTCAGGATGAAGCAGCGAACAAAGCCAAGTCCTTGTCTTCGTGCAGCACGATTCCAGCCAAGGAGACAGACAATGAAAAGTACATCCTTAGGTCAGGCAGTCACGAATGTTTAAAAAAAAAAAAAATGAAGCAGAGTTTGGGGACAGAGTGTGATAGAGTACATTTTTAGATGGATGGTTAAGCCAGGATCTCTCCAGAAGTCACTAAGCAAAGGCCCATGGAAGGGAGGGAGCAGGCATGTGAGCATCTGGGGGAAAGAGCATTCCAGGCAGAGGGAGCTCCAAGTACCCATGGTACAGGACATCCCTTTCAAAGGTGAAACTAGAGGTAAATGAGGCAGGGCAGACGGCCAGCCTATGTAGAGTCTGGCTTGTGTTGTAGGTGAGAGAGAGCCACAGGAGGACCACAAGGAGAGAACTAGTTGTGGAAGAACCCCGTGGCTACTGTGCGAGGATGGAGACTCACATTAGTGCTTGGCCCAGAGCCGTGGTGGTGGAAGCTGTGAGAAGGATCAGAGGCCAGGTGCAGAAACAGCACACCATGGACAAGGTGGCCAGGCAGAGTTCCCCAAGAGCATCTTCTGCCATCAAGCCAGTGCTCAGGGACATTATAGGTATCATGGCAGGAAAAGGCTCCAATAACACGAGCAGGAAACTCAGGGAAAGGCAATGTTAAATGAGCTTCCCACCTGCAGGACCACTCAGAAGCTAACATAAGGGGCCAGGTGCAGTGGCTCACGCCTGCAATCCCAGCACTGTGGGAGGCCAAGGCGGGCAGATGGCTTGAGCCCAGAAGTGCGAGACCAGCCTGGGCAACATGGAGAAACCCTGTCTCTACTTTAAAAAATACAAAAATTAGCTGGGCATGGTGGTGTGCACCTGTAGTCCTAGCTACTCAGGAGGCTGAGGCATGAGAATCACTTGAACCCGGGAGGCAGAGGTTGCAGTGAGCCAAGATCGTGCCACTGCACTCCAGCCTGGGCCACAGAGTGAGACTATGCCTCAAAAAAAAAAAAAAAATCTAACACAAGGTGCTTTCTAGAGCTCCAGGCAGGAGCTGGAGAGGGGAATTTGCCCACATCTATTGGTGCACTTGGTCCGTTCACGCACATCACCCAGTTGGGAAACATGGCGCGTTCTGGTCCTGAGTCTTCCCTTTGCCCCTGGACACTAGTAGTAAGTTACAGTAAGGTAATTTTTCCAAAACGTTTCAGAAACTTTAGGGCAACAGAGTCTAGGAGATCTTTCACTGGAAAAGCTCAATTTTTCTGTAAACTTTAATTACTCATTGTAAATGGTGCTCCTATTTTCTGAAGACTTTTATAAAAGGCCTCAAGAGAAATGCAAATTGAAACTACACTGAGATACTATCTCTCACCTATGAGACTGGCAAAAATGCAAATGCTTATCAACACATCCTGTTGGCAAAGCCACAGGAAACGAGAACACTCATATGTTAGTGGTAGGAAGGCAAAACGGTGCAACCCCCGCAGCAAAGGAATTTGGCCATATCTAATACAAGCTGAGTATCCCTAATCCGAAAATCCGAAATCCAAAGTGCTTCAAAATCTGAAACTTTTTAAGCGTTGACATGACACTCAAAGAAAATGACCACTAAAGCATTTCAGGTTTCAAATTTTTGGATTAGGGATATTGAACCAGTAAGTATGATGCAAACATTCAAAAAAAAAAAAAAAAACCTGAAATCCAAAACACTTCTGGTCCTGAGCATTTCAGATAACAAATATTCAACCTATAATACGACAAATACATTCACCCTTTAACTTACCAAGCCTGCTTTCAGGAACTTATCCTGAAAGATACACATCCACAACTTAGGTAAAAAGCTGACGAGAAATGTTATTAATATAAAGCAAAGCACTGGGCTAACAAGGCCAGAACCTACCGATCATCGTTACACCACAAAAAGAAACAAGCAGAGAGTGGTACCTCCTGATGGAAGTAACACCACCACCTAAAAACATTCTAAGAAATCGAACTTGAATCAGATCAAGCCTCTCAAACTATTATACCCATTTGCATAAATAACAAGGGACAGAGGAACATGTTCAATGACATCATGTGAATTTCAGCAGCAAAACCCAACATTAGGGAAATTCTATAGGACAACCAAATTACTTTCTCCAACAAACAAGCTGTCAGGGGAAAAAAAAGGAGGGAGAGTAGAAAAGAAAAGACATAAGAGACATCAATCAAAGGCACTCTGTGGCCCAAACTGGACCCAAACACCTGAAGAAATGCAAGAGCTCACTGGACACAAGATGCCTAGTAAGTGGGGTACAGGGATTAGAATTATTTTCAAAAGAAGTCCATAACTTTTGGAGACATATTTATGGATTAAATGGGATTCTGGCATTTGCTTCAATAAGGCTGTGAGAGCTTAGCAGATGCGGCGGGGTCACCACCGAACCAAGACTGGCAATTGTGCAGGTTAAATGGGGTGAGAGGTACAGGAGGGTTTTTGTATACTATTCTCTCTACTTTTATGTTTGATATTTTCCATCATTAAAAGCTTACATGTATACACTTCACGTAGATACATATATAACACACACCCATGTACATATTCTATCATTAACCCAGCAAACATATCTGTGGCCAATTCCTCTCTACAACAATCAACAACATATATAGATTTAAAGTAAAATACAAAAGGTTCTTTTTTCCTTACTTGGACCCAAGTGTAATGATGAATTTCCTTGCTAGCCAGGAAATTCACCAAGATAAACAAGGCAAGCTTAAAATGTTATAAGCAGCCAAACTCCTGGTGAGGTGCTCTGGAAAAGAATACACTGGATATTCTGGGAAGCGAGAACAGCAGGAAATTTTCTGGAGGAAAATCTTGGGCCACTGCCTTAAAGCAATGTTGGTGATAAAATCAGAGATGCTTCATGTTTAGGTATAACAGCTCACATGCTATCTGTATGTATAGTCAGGATTTCCCAGTAGAGATGGGGTAATCACATTTTCAATGCTTGAAAAGGCCTTCTAAAATTTCTCAATTTAAAAAATATACATTTGCATGATTCGATCCAAACATAAAAGCCCAATGTCCAATACCAGAAAAAATAATGAGGCTGTTTTCATCTCATAAGCTGTGGAACTCAGAGAAAGGTTACCAGATTATCTTCCACTTACAAAAATATTTTAAGAGTGGCATGGGTGCCTGTGTTTTCTCTTCTTCCTGTGAGGCTCTGTCTGTCCCAGAATAAAGTAAACATGCACAGTGACAACGCAACGTCAGACAGAGCCAAGGCAACATGCCCATTAAACAATGGCTCTGGGCAGCTCCCTCCTGAAAGCCGACTTGCCCCTGGTCAGGCATGAGGTGGGGTGAGCCCCTCAGGACCAAGGCCAGGTCCAGAGCCTTCCCCAGGCCACTCCTTGGCCTCCAGGGGGAGGGCGGGTATTCTCATAAGCTCTGGCAAGCAGAAGGAGCCTCCCTCCCCTTGGCTCAGGCAGGCAGGAGGAGCCTCCCCTTGGCAAGTGGCAAGTTTACAATTGCTGTTCCCAAGCGTGGGATCTTGATAATGAAAGCAGAAAGAAAATCCAAACAGCACTGGCCCGCCTCTCTTCCAGGAGCACAACTTGCGCTCCATTTTGGCCGCAGGTGTAAAGTTAAAATTCTTGCTATTCTGGCTCCTGCTTCTCTGTCTAATGCCCCTAGGGAAACAGAGGCTGCCTTTTCCTATTCTTGAAACCACTGCAACTACAAGAGATGAATTCACATCCTAGCCATGCTAAGGAGAAGGGGGTTTTCTCAGTCAGCAGTACGTTTTATTTTCTAAATCAGTCCGTCTACAGCTGACACTGCTATATGGCCTTCGTCTTCAAATAAGGAAATGGAGTTCACCAGAACGATGGAGCCACGGCAAAGCAACAGGCACTGAGCCCAGCAACCCACTCCAGAAACCACGGCCATGAAGGAAGTGCCAGATGTGGCTCCCCGCTGATGCTCAGGAATCCTGAGCAAACTCAGACTCTTCCTGAACCCCAGTCACCTTCCTCACAGCTGCAAATGAGAATGACATTGACTGCAACCTCCAGCATGCACAATGACTAACATTAAAACTACATACTGGGCAGGGCACGGTGGCTCATGCCTGTAATCCCAGCACTTTGGAAGCCGAGGCAGGTGGATCACCTGAGGTCAGGTGTTCGAGACCAGCCTGACCAAAATGGTGAAACCCAGTCTCTACTAAAAATCAAAAATTAGCTGGGCATGGTAGCATGTGCCTGTAATCCCAGCTACTTGGGAGGCTGAGACAGGAGAATTGCTTGAACCCAGGAGACGGAGGTTGCAGCGAGCCAAGATCACATCACTGCACTCCAGCCTGGGTGACAGAGAAAGACTCCCCATCTCAAAAAACAAACAAACAAACAAAAAACAACCTATTGCCCACAGACACTGTATCACAATGAGAGACAGCTACAGTGTGGCCTAATGAAGGTAGGAAATTCACCTCAAATCCAACTAGGTAGTCCTAATAACTTTTGGTGACCTGTCACAAATCAAATGATTTGTTGCTGCTTATTCCTTATCCACTCCCTTAGCCAAAGTGACACAGGATGACACTGCCACAGCACACACAGTTGCATCTGAGGAGGTGTTGGAGTATCTGGAGGCTGGCTGGAGTGGGGGGCTAAAAGGACAGAACACACGTCAGTGCATTTGGAAAGCACTCTGGCTTATGCACTGCATGAATGACAAAACCAGCAGCTGGTTGGCTGGAAAAGAAACTTGATTTGCTTAAGATAAAACTAAGGAAGAGGCCGGGCACGGTGGCTCATGCCTGTAATCCCAGCACTCTGGGAGGCCGAGGTGGGCAGATCGCCTGAGGTCAGGAGTTGGAAACCAGCCTGGCCAATGTGGCAAAATCCCATCTCTACTAAAATACAAAAATTAGCCAGGTGTGGTGGCAGGCACCTATAATCCCAGCTACTGGGGAGACTGAGGCACGAGAATCACTTGAACCTGGGAGGGGGAGGTTGCCATCAGCCAAGATCGCACCACTGCACTCCAGCCTGGGACAGAGCAAGGTTCTGTCAAAAAAAAAAAAAAAACTAAAGAAGAAGCTTTACTAACTAGGGCTAATAAAAGGAAGCTCTGAGTGTAGATCCAAAATGCACACAAACACATAGCTGGGTAATGGTAGTAATTACATCTATACCTCACATTCCTTTATTACTTCCCCATAAGGAGCAGTGCTGCAGTCACGTGTACCACTTCATGCGTCTGCACGCAGGATGAAAGAGGCAACATGCTGCCCACCTGTGTCAGTAACAGTAACCACACAGAGTCGGGCTAATTGTTTCTGGCTGGCCATGTACCAGGTGCTGGTGCTGTCCTCAGTATAACTGAGCACAATGATTGCTGTTATGGACTGTGTGTTTGTGTGTCCTCCAAATTCTTATGTTACAGCCTTACCCTCTAATGTGATGGCATTTGAAGGTGGGGCCTTTGGGAGGTGATTTGGGGTAGATGAGGTCACAGGGTGGAACCCCATGATGGGATTAGGCAAAGGAAGAGAGAACAGAGCTTTTGTTCTCTTAGCCATAAAGGACATTGCGACAAGATGGTCATCTGCAAATCAGGAATCAGGCCCTCACCAGGAACCAAATATTGGACCTCCAGCCTCCAGAACTGTGAGAAACAAATATCTGCTGTTCAAGTCACCCAGTCTATGGTATTTGTCATAGCAGCCTGAGCTGCCTAAAACAATCACCATTTGCAGATGAGAAAAGTAGGTGCAGAAGGCGTGAGGCACATGTGCAAGTTCAGCAAGGAAAGCCAGTGAATGGACAGAATGGCTCGGCAAACCTTCAGACCCACGCCAGCGCCATTTCTCAAACACCACCTTTAGTTCATGAAATCTGCAGACTTGATACAGCTCACTAATTGTAAACAATTCATCCCCAATCTCTTAGTAGGGATAAAGTTCTAATTGTAAAAATGAGAACAGGAGGAAGACCTACAGACCAGAATGTCCAAAGGAGCTTTCTGCGGTGATGGAAATCTATCGCCTATGGTGTTCAATACAGTAGCCACCAGCATGGTGGTTCTCAGCTGGGATTAAATGTGTTCTTTAGGGGACACTCAGCAATGTCTAGAAACATTTTTGGTTGTCACAATGCAGGTGGAAGATGCTACTGGCATCTAGTGGGTAAAGAGTAAAGACAACATTCTTTTTTTTTTTTTTTCTTAGAGTCTCGCTCTGTCGAGCAAGCTGGAGTGCAACGGCACAATCTCGGCTCACTGCAAGCTCAGTCTTCCAGGTTCAAGAGATTCTCCCTGCCTCAGCCTCCCGAGTAGCTGGGATTACAGGTGCCTGCCAAGTGATTCTTGTGCCTCAGCCTCCCGAGTAGCTGGGATTACAGGCATGCACCACCACGCCTGGCTAACGTTTGTATTTTTAGTAGAGATGGGGTTTCACCATGTTGGCCAGGCTGGTCTCGAACTCCTGACCTCAGGTGATTCACCCGCCTCGGCCTCCCAAAGTGTTGGGATTACAGGCATGAGCCACCAGGCCTGGCCAAGATAACATTCTACAGTGCATAGGATAGTCCCCCCAAGACAAGAATGATCCAGCCCCAAATCCCACTAGTGCTAAATGGTGGAGAAAACCTGCATTAGCCACATGTCACTACTGAGTACTTCTGATGTGGCTACTGAGACTGGGAAACTAAACTTTTAATTTTCTTTTACTTTAAATGTCAATTTTAGAACAAAAAATTTAAAAGAATAAAACTAAGAAAAAGTCTAATTTAAATGTAACTAGCCATGAGTGTCTTGCACAGCTATAGCAAACGTGCATAAACATAAAAATAAAGGTCTTGTTTCCCGAGTATTTCCATTTAAAGCAACGAAATATCTTCAAGGAAAAGAGAGATTCTGAAGTTAGCATTGGAAAATCATGAGCATAAATAAAGGCATGAAAGTGAAGGTCATGAAGCTTTGGAACAAGTGTCCAGGCAACTCACTCTTGCAGGGTCTCCACCCCCTTTTCTTTGTACTGCAGTTCCTGCTTCATCTGGGTCAGCTCTCGTTTTAATCTGGAAAGCTAAAGACAAATCACATTTTTTTCCAAAACCCAGCTGTGAAGAATGATTTCTACAGTTGTTATTAACACTGTCATCTGAGTTTCTACTCAGCTTGCAGTTCAGAAGATCATCTCTTCTCACTATAAACTTCCATTCACATGCATAAGAAGCAGCCTTTCTAGAAGACCTGCTGTGCTTAGATACAAAAATCCCAGACTAGACAGACTCTTACCCAAGTGGGGCACCAGTAACATTTTCAAGGTTTCCACATTACAACTGGCAACTTTTGTAACACATTCTTCATCTTTCCTTCTACCCACTCCTCTCAGACCCCCGCACATGAAACTTTGTGTCCAGAAGCCTGCTCTCTGACTACCTGAAACTCAATGGCTCCTGGAGTGCTTCTTTAAACAGATTCTGGGACCCGCTCCAGGTCCACGTCAAAACTCAGGGGCTAGGCCTGGAAGCTGGCACTTTGAACAAGCTCCCAGGTATTTTTCTTAGCTGTGCTAAAATTTGAGAACCACTGTACTAAAAGATACACCCTGATTCAGGGAATGACACACCAAGAGAGGAGCAGGCTTCATTGCCAAGATATTTCTCGTGCTTTGTCCCAAATGCAATAAAAGTGTTCCCCTTCCCAGACAACCAAGACAAGGGTCTGAAGAGATGAAACACGGTAGCACATAGATAATTCAGGGGTTACCGGGGAAGGAGCATCAGAACCCTCAGAACCCTTCCAGTCTAACACTGCTAGCGATCCCTCCAGGAGGAGTCAACCAGAGGGGAACACCAGCAGCCTAGGCTGCGAGGCCTCAGGCTTCCATCCACCTGGTTGTAAAAGCATCGGTTTTACTCACCCTATCCCGACGACTTGCTATTTCTGCTTTAATTTGGTGTGGGTCATACTTTGTATTTGTTGAATATCCAGAGAATGCTAAAGAGAAAGAAAATATTTTATTTTATAATGGATCCTTCAAAATACATACACATAAGGAACTTCTGATTCACTGCATTAAATAACTCTAAATCTCTGACTTAGAAGAGGTCACTGGCTCCTAAAGAACTGACATTTAACATCTTCAAATCTTCCTGATGTTTGATATTTGAATCAGGACTTTCTATAGGATCCCATATAATAAAATACATGGCTGTAGGTCAATCAAAACTCTGCTTAGTTCTACTATAAAACTACTACAGTTAAACACCATAGAGACACAGCGGGCGGGGGAGGGAAGAGGTATGATTATGACGTAGGAAACTGTATTTAATACTTGAATAGTACTTGCAGTATGAACCTACTTTTACTTTCTTTTAAAATACATATACAGACGTCACTGGAAAGATAGAACCAAAAAGTTAACTGCAGTTATTCTCAGTGGCTGCATTAAAAATGATTTTATTTTTATTTTCTTCACACCTATATTCTCCAGATGAACAATTTTTGACACAAGAAAGGAAAAAAATCATTAGAAATTTGTAAAATAAAAAAGATTTCTAGTAATACGTCAGTATCTGGCAGTCTTGAGAAAAAGATGGAAAGATGGGCCCCCAAGTTGTTTGTCCCAGAAACTGAAGTGAGGCACTCATGCTTTTACTCTAATAACTTGTTTTGATGAATGTTTAGCTAAAAGACATCACATACCTCAATGCTTTCCTAAACAGTGCAGTGTACATGATTTAAAGTCTCTTTACAGACATGGCATCATTATTGTGAGTAACCAATACCTAGGGATGAATAAGAGCCACAGAGCTATTTACACGCTAGGCACAGTCAGCAAATTTTCGTGCACACAGAGAGCTGCAAGCTTTTTCCAGTGTTATGGCAGCTGGAGCAGCAAGTGGTTATTCCTAATTTCTACCACCCCATCCACCGCTCTGCGGTGCTTTTTCTTGATGCTTCTGCCTCCTTTCTTTAGGTTTCTGAAGCCATGGGCTCTGTACCACTGCTGCATGGCTTCCCTTCTGCTTAGCTAGTGGAATGCTGGACTGTCTGCATCTGTAAACCACCCCACTCTGGTGCCCTCTGCCTCCCAGTTATTGTCATTAACATCACCTGCTCAGAAGACACACCTGCAGGGATGGAGTCCTTTCTTTAACTCCTTTGATCGGAGAATCAAAGGCTGGCTGTCATTCAGATAACTAGGTGCCAACAATGAGAAACCAATTCAAAATCATTTGCGGACTATGTACTACAAAGGATGGCTCAACACCATCCAGTAACTTCAACAGCACAATTACTTCAAACCTCAATTAGAACCACATCCAAAGTTCATTTGAGCAGTCGGATCTCCTATTTTAATAACAGTTCTATGGAAAATCTACTATTTCAGTCCCATTCAGTCAGAATTTCAAAAAACTGAATCTACTGGAAATAAACAACTGGAAGAGCTAAATGTTTGCCAACTTTATCTCCAATTTTCTTATACTTAGACTCATGATCTCTCAAAGACATGGAGTAAAATACTTTACAAACAATTCTTTCTTAGACAAGACTGCCTATTTCCAAATCCTACATCTTCCATCTTGCCTGACTCCTTGGTTTCATTTAAGATCGGTAATGAAAGCAACATCTCCAACAATAAAAGGCAGAAATAATTTATAGAAAACATCTCCATATTAAACTCCTGGGACTTTAAGTTTCCCAGATCTGAGCTTAAAGGCCTTTCACTTGGGATAGAGATAATATGCAAATGAGGCTATGAGGTTAGGGCTTTCTGAACCCTGGCTTACAACACTACAACACATGTGTCAACTTGTCAACTTGCAGTGGGAGGAACACAAGGCCAAGAGTTATCACCTGGGATCTTTCCCATTAAGGGTAGAAAGTAAGCCTACCACCAAGTTCAACAAAGTTCACTGCAATGCTAAACATCAGTACCAGTGAGGCGCCGTAGCTCACGCCTGTAATCCCAGCACTTTGGGAGGCCGAGGTGGGCGAATTACGAGGTCAAGAGATCGAGACCATCCTGGTCAAAATGGTGAAACCCCATCTCTACTAAAAATACAAAAATTAGCTGGGCGTAGTGGCGGGTGCCTGTAATCCCAGCTACTCAGGAGACTGAGGCAGAAGAATTGCTTGAACCCAGGAGGCGGAGGTTGCAGTGAGCCGAGATCATGCCATTGCACTCCAGCCTGGTGACAGAGCGAGACTCTCTCAAAAACAAGATCAAAAAAAAAAAAAAAAATCTGTACCAATCTTCCTCTGTCTGTGCAGTTTCATATGGAAAATTAGCAAAGAGACTTGAAATACACAGGGGAGGTGTCCTGGATACTGTTGGACATCTATGCAGCAACCTTCCCCCATTTCTCCTTCCTAAGTACCAGAACCCTGGAAGTGTTGGGTAGCCACCTCTCCCCAAGAGACTCAGCATGTATCCACTCCTAGAGGGGGAAACTGACAAACCAATGACACCACTGAGCCACTGAATCCACCTATGGGAAATCCCACCCCACTTCCAGAGGACTCCACTATGTGACAATGAATTTCCTTATTGTCCAGGCCCATGAGAATTAGTCTTCTCTGCTGCAGCTGAAACCATCATAAATGACAGAATACCTTTTTAATTATATGGATCTCATTCATGTTACTTTTGCTATGGTCTCTATAAAATTATAAAATTCCAGGACTGGGATAAGGGAAAAGTCTACTCAAGTAACTAACACAGCGAATACATTTTATCTTCAAATACTAAGGATGGTTGTGAACACTGGTATAACTTTTAATAATGTAATTCAATTTATAAATAAAATTCTCAGTTCCTCAGATCTGCCAGTAAGTCTACTAGAACCACTTACAGAGTCCGAGAACAGCTCAGGACTCCAGACCCCATAACAGCGTGCACTACACAACACTTTTTTCTTTTGGAGACAGGGTCTCACTCTGTCACCCAAGCCAGAGCACAGTGGTGTGATCTCAGCTCACTGCAACCTCTACCTCCTGGGTTCAAGTGATTCTCCTGCCTCAGCCTCCCAAGTAGCTGGGATTACAGGTGCCGCCACCACACCCAGTTAATTTTTTGTATTAGTAGAGATGGGGTTTTGCCATGTTGGCCAGGCTGGTCTGGAACTCCAGACCTCAAGTGATCCACCCACCTCGGCCTCCCAAAGTCCTGGGATTACAGGAGTGAGCCCCGTGCTCAGCCTTCCACAACATTTATAAACGGAATATCTTCCTCTATTAAGACATGTCTCCAATCTCGAGGTTTATGATAAAGACCAGACTTTCACCTCTAAAGTTTTCTTCTCTCTTGAAGAGTTGAGTGGGCAGAGCTATTAAATAGCAATATGGAGTCTGCTCAGGCATATAACATTGCCTCAGATAATAACATAACAAGGTTATAGCCTAGCTGGACCACAGCAATGTAAATTATTATACCTTGCTATTACAGAGTGCCTTTCACGTTTATTTAATCTATTCTCATAAAATCTTTGTGAAGGTGAAATGATACTTACGTTTCCTTGCCCATTTTATAGATTAAAAGACTGAGTTTGTAGCGACTTGATCTATAATACACTATGCCATCATTCACAGAGGGCTTCATGTCTAGAATCTGGGTTCCTGTGGGTCAGCTGCCAAAGATCCTTTAATTGGGCTAGCTTTCCCAGAAGAAGAAACGGTCCTCCAGCTCCCCAGTGCCCACCACCCAATGGGTGAACTTGACCTGTGTATTTAGCACTCAAAATGCTGCAAACCCCACTACTTAACTCTGGATTTAGGTTTGACAGATTACTGAAAGGGGAAATGTGTGTGCCCATGTGTCTGTCTGTCTTTGTCTCTCTTATGTGCAGGTCTCCTCTGAGCTATGGAAACCTAAAGTCACCCCAGAGAGAAGACATGCTTTAAAAGACCAGCAGTCCTTCTTCAAAGACATCCTCTGGGGCAGGTTGCTCCTTAGGACCAGGTGTAGGCCTCCACGGATCAGCACTGTCAGGAGTTGCTCAAGGGAGCCAAGAATGACTCTGGGCAAAAGGCCGACAAGCCCTGACAGGTTCCAGGTTGACAGGTACTATCTACCAGAGAGGTACACAGAGAAATATGCAAGGCCAACAAAGTGGGCAGGATGGGTTTTTTTAAGGCAATATAAGCAAAAGACCAAAAACAATCAAGTAAGGCCACCTGGGAGTGATCTACAGAAGTAACCCAAGATGCCATCAAATCCTAACCAAGAATTCTCCCTCCAGGACAGACGAGGGGATTATTTCTCAGGAAACATATGCTTTGCTGCAACCTTCAAAATCTGGCTTGCCAACTAATATATGGGAAAAATGCTCCATGATTCTTTATTCTCCTGTCTGCTCCAACATGTTTGTGTGAAGGAAAACAAAAGGTTTTGAATTGGAATGGATTGCCTGTAGTCCTGTTCCTAACCAAGACAGCAAATGAGAAATCCTTCAATAGCGAGAGCACCAATAAGGCCTGGTGCGGTGGCTCACATGTGTAATCCCAGCACTTTGGGAGGTGGAGGCAGGCAGACCTCTCGAGTCCAGTAGTCTGAGACTAGCCTCAGCAACATGGCAAAACCCCATCTCTACAAAAAGTACCAAAATTAGCTAGGTATGGTGGCACACGTCTGGAGTTTCAGTTATTCAAGAGGCTGAAGTAGGAGAATCGCCTGAGCCTGGGAGGTTGAGGCTGCAGTGAGCCAAGATCACACTACCACACTCCAACCTGGGCAACAGAGCAAGATCCTGTCTTTAAAAAAAAAAAAAAAAAAACCAGAGAGAGCACCAATGGAAGACAGTCATTGTGAGACAGGCTTGGAGCCTCAGAAGGAATGTTGGCAGGACTGATGGCTGATAAGGTCAAGCTTCACCACCACCTAATCCAAGAACTCAGGGTGGATCAGCCCTTTCTCACCAGAGATAATGCTGCCTCTTTCAATGTAGACTTTGAGTAACTCCTAGGAACCAGGATAGTAAACAAAGTCATATTCCTGCTGCTACAGGGGCCATTCACACTCCATCTAGCCCAGTGGATTTCAACCCTGGGGATCACCTGAAAAGCTTAAAAAAAAAAAAAGCCTGGTCCCACCCAAGGCCAGTTCTATCAAAATCTCTTGGGGCGAGGTCCAAACAGCAAGTTTTTAAAGATTCTAGCTTGCAGCCAGGTCTGAGAACTATGGGTGTAGACCAGGGATTGGCAAACTTTTTCTCTAATGGGCCAGACAGTAAATATTTTTGGCTTTGTGGGCCATACAATCTGTCTCAAATACTCTTCTGCCATTGTAGCTGCTATAGACAATAGGTTAGTAAGTGGACATGGCTGTGTTCCAATAAAACTTTATTTACAAACACCCACAGTGGATAGGATCCAGCCCACAGGCTTGATATAGTTTGCAGACCTGAGGTTTACACTATCATCCTACCCCATGAAAGAATTTCTTCCAAAAGATCCTACAAATGGTCATATATAGTTCATCTGAATGTACCTGGGGCTAGACTTTCTCAGGAAGAATAAAGGAGTAACTCCAGGAAAAAATGTGCCTAAGATAATGAACGTATTCAGTGTTAAAAGGCAGGCAAATAGAAGAACATGTTGCAATAAAGAAAGTAGAAAAAAACTCTACAAAATGGAGCTGTAGAAAAAGTAGCAGGTGTGTCTCAGAGAGAATGAGTCCATTGTTGAGCAGTTTCATCCCAGTGTTCTACGAAGCATAAATGAGGCCTGGGCACTACCAGGCAGCTAGCTCAGAAGCTCATTGAAATCAAGCAGGGTTGGGTTCCTACTCTCATGGAGACAAGTGTGCAAAGTATTCAGCCAAGTATCTGAATTTGCTTTCAGGTCAAGGCATGGATGTTCTTAGATACCAGGGAGCCCAATATTGACACAAAATCGTTCCTCTCCAATGAATGAAGTTTTCTTCCGGTGGTTTCCATAGCTCAAGGGAAATGTGTGAAGGGTATAGGTGAGATGCACTTCTCCCTACCTTCTGCTCCCACATTAGAAATGGCTGTTGCAGTTAATTCCTCTGTTCACACGTTATTGCCTCATCTTTACCAACAAGCAACCATTAGGATAAAACGTGTTCCCAGCTGGGCACCGTGGCTCACACCTGTAATCCCAGCACCTTGGGAGGCCGAGGCAGGCAGATCACGAGGTCAAGAGATAGAGATCATCCTGGCCAACATGGTGAAACACTGTCTCTACTAAAAATACAAAAATTAGCTGGGGGTAGTGGCGTGCACCTGTAGTCCCAGCTGCTCAGGAGGCTGAGGCAGGAGAATCACTTGAACCCGGGAGGTAGAGGCTGCAGTGAGCCGAGATCGCGCCACTGCACTCCAACCTGGTGACAGAGCGAAAAAAACAAAACAAAACAAACAAACAACAGGAAAAACATGTTCCCGCCATTTAGTATATATCAACAGCAGGTGCTAACAGCTGTCGAAAAATAAATGAACAGTTTAGTGATCTTCCATGGGCCATGGAAAAGTCAAGATCTAGAAAGTGCTCTGCCTTCCACTTGCCCCCTTTATTGCTGCAAAATTTCCAGATGACTTGTCAATTTATAACTAGTCTTTATTTTCAGATAACCTGAAAGTTGGATGGGGGAGGGGTTCCACAAACACCATCAGCTGTTCTGAGTGGCCTCTTCCATGTCTAGGAAACTGTACTGAGCACTGAAGGCCATCAACACAAACAGATCTGGGCTTAAATCCAACTTCTACCATCTACTGGGTATGTAATCCTGAAGAAAGAATTTAGCCTCCCTGATACTCAGTTTCTCATGTGAACAATAAAGAAAACAGCATGTGCTTGACAACACTGTGATCATAACTATGCATAGAAAACACCAGCTCATTGGATATTGGTTCCTTTCACTTCAAGTCATTGCCCATGAAGGAAGAACTGGGAATTAAGTCCAGATGTTATTCTGTTCACAGTATCAGAAAAAGGAAACGCCTCCTGCTTTAGATGACTAGCACTGAGGGAGATATGGGCAGTGAGACCCGTGTGGCTACACAGCCAACTTGTGCTATGGAAACTGCCACCAGCAGCTCCCAACACGGGCCCAGGCCCTCTGGCATGGCTGTACAAGCCATCTGTTAGATCATGGTCAAGCCAACAGGATCACTGCATTGGACTCTATCCTGTAGCCAGAAAGAATTCATCTGAGTCCATTCTAGCAGGGTTTTCCTTGTTGTACCTTGTAGTTCAGGTTAAATGGCAGATTGAGAGAGCTTGGTGGAAGCCCTAGGGACAGCAGCAAGTTGATAAAACACTTGGATCAACTCCTAGATTCTGTTCAGAGTTGGTTTTTTCCCTGATGAGCTGATAGGCCCCAGGAAGACCCACTGGCATCTCCAGCCCTTTCACGAAAACAGGCAGGCCCACTTTTGGCCTCGAAGGCAACCTACACACATAGAGGAAGAGATCATATCCACACAGAGACATCCAGCAGGTCAGGAAATGGAATCTGGTGAGCACCTTAGAACCTCAAGTCAACAACAGAGTCATCAGCTTCCTCTACTGAAGGAACAGATACCACTTCAAAAAGAGCCTCTTGAGTGTATCTTTTTAACGGGCATTAATAAAATCCCATAGGGCACACAAACAAACGTAATTGAGTAGAATTCCCTATTTGCCCAAACATCAAAGAAGTGAAAAGCCCACGGAAATACAAAAACTGATCCTGTAGGATCCTCAGCTCCTCAGGATGCTGAAGTACTGAATACTTGTAACCTACAGCTTGGCACTGCATTGGGATTCCTCGCTCACTGCCCCTCAGAGTGGGTGTGGAATCAGACGGGATGTTCTAATGTCTGCATCATTGAGGGCATCTAGTCCAGCGTCCCCACAGTCACTGCAGCTGACGTTCTGGCTGCACTGGTAGTAGCCAGTACATCATACACACTTTCTTTAGACTCAATTTTTCTTTCTTTCTTTTTAAATAGAGACAGGGTCCTGCTAAGTTGCCCAGGCTGGTTTTGAATTCCCGGTCTCAAGTGATCATCCTGCCTCGGCCTCCCAAAGTGTTGGGATTACAGGCGTAAGCCACTGTACCTGGCCTCAATTTTTCTTTTCAATCACTGGCAAGAAACATCCTGCCAAGTTTTTCTGATATGTACTTCTTCCATTCCATTCTTTGAAAGAGTGATTTGAGAGCCTCTTTGGAGACCTAACCAAATGCAAGCATGTAAAAGATAAGGTACCCAAAGACTGCTGGAAAGAAACACACTATTAGATTGGATTATAAGAATAGCCAACATTCAGCCCTTTTTTAGATACAAAAATGGCAATTTTATACCATTCAACCTAACTTCTACCAAGTAGCTTTCTGAAATGTTTAGAATTGCTAACTATATGATCTCAGAACCAGTTATAGGCCATTGCTTCAGCTAAGGAGACATCGAGGCACCAAGCCCATGGGCTTCTGCATCATCAAAAAACTGACCGGGCACAGTGGCTCACACCTGTAATCCCAGCACTTTGGGAGGCCGAGGCAGGTGGATCACCTGAGGTCAGGAGTTCCATACCAGCCTGGCCAACGTGGCAAAATCCCGTGTCTACTAAAAATGCAAAATTTATCTGGGCGTGGTGGTGGACACCTGTAGTCCCAACTACTCAGGAGGCTTAGGCAGGAGAAATCGCTTGAACCCGGGAGATGGAGGTTGCAGTGAGCCAGTGAGCCAAGAGCGTGCCACTGCACTCCAGTCTGGGTGACAGAGCAAGACTCCATCTAAAAAAAACCAAATAAACAGTATTCTAGGCCATAAAAGTCATCTTAATAGATTTCAAAAGACTGAAATGTTAGTCTCTGACCACAATGGAACTAAGTTAGAAATAAACAACAACATGACATCTTTAAAAAGTCCTACTGACTTACTTCTAAACAACCCATGGGTCAAAAACCACCAAAAAAAAAAAAAAAAAGGAGAAATTATTTTGAACTGAAGAAAATACAGCATATCAAAATTTATGAGATGCAGTTAAAGTAGTACTTAGAGGAGAATCCTTACCTTTAATGGCTATGTGTGGAAGTAAGAAAGATCTAAAATCAGTGATCTAAATTTCCACTTTAGGAAGCTAGAAAAGGAAGAACAAATTAAAGCCAAATTAAGTAGAAGGAAAGAAATAATAAAGAAAAACTAGTAAGATAGAAACAGACAAGAAATCGGAGAACAGGGCAAACACCAGTGTATTGTAAAGATAGATAAAAATCAATAAAAGTTTAGCCATACTGATTAAGAGACACGAATTATTAATATCAGCAATTAAAGAGAGGCCATCACTTCAAAGCCTACAGACATTGAAAGGCTAATAAGGGAATTCTACAAACAACTTCATAGACTTGACAGCTTAGATCACTGGGCAGCAAACTCCCTGTGGGCCAAATCTAGGTTGCTACCTGTTTTGATACTTCTACTGGAACACGGCCAGGCACATCTGTCTACATGTTGTCTCTGAATGCTTTTGCAATATAACCACAGGGTAGAATAGTTGCCACTGAGATCACATGGTCTACAAAGTTTAAAATATTTACTATCTGACCCTTTATAGAAAAGTTTGCTGACTTTTAGATTAGATGAAATAGACAATTCTCTGAAACACACAAATGCCAAAACTGATTCAAGAAGAAACAAAAAATCCGGATACCTCTCTATTAAAAGTATTGGATTTGTAGTTAAAAACATTCCACAAAGAACTCCAGGTCCAGGTGGCTCTTTTGGTGAATTCTATGAAATATTTAAGAAAACACTAATACCAAGCCTACACAAACTCTTTCAGCAAACAGAAGAGGAAGAACATTCCCCAATTCATTCTATGAGGCCAGTATTACCCTCATACCAAAATCAGAGAAAGACATTCCAAGAAAAGATAACTGTGAAGATAAGAAACCAGCCTCTAAAACTCCACACATAGCTAACCTATCACATTCTGATGGAAAGTTAAAAACAAAACAAAGCCAAAAAAAAAAAAACAAAAACCAACCAGGTATGTGCCAATATCTGCAGAGATGGAGATAAGAGGGCTTGGAAGTAATACATCAGTAAAACTGAGTTCCCTGTTCCCCTCAAGATACACAGTAACAGAAATATCTTCAATTCCTATTGCAGAGGGAGTACCCCCACCCAGCCACAGCTTCTAAGGATTCTGCCCCGTCAACAGTTGCTGCAATAAAATAGAGCACTAAATGTGTGGCCCCTTGGCCTTACCTCCATTCTGACTTGCAACACAGAATAAAGCTATTGCTGTGTCTTTAACATCTGCCATGGCAACATGGCACTAATATCACAGGAAAGGCCCCAAGTATCAGACAGGTTTTTATAAAATTCAACCCAGTGGTACGAACTTTCATCCATTCTTTCCAAGCTCACGAGTGCCCAGGCCAGTCACAGTCATGCACATCTGTTGGGGTCTGTTGAGGGTGACAGTCTGCTGGGAAGGAACTGGTTCATGTGGTGACTGTGTCCACAGCAAAATGCTTTGGGTTCTGAGAGTGCAACTGGTTTCTTCAAAACTAAGCACTTGCTGAGTACTAGTGAAATGGACCCCCCACTCTGGCAGCCTTCAAAACTAAAGAGAGGTCCCTTTAGAGAACAGCAAGCAGTACATGGTTATCTTACCTGAGGGGCAGGAGAGTACCCCGATTCTCTGGGTTCTATGGTGTTCCTCCTCCTTCCCTGTACTGCCTACTAAAGCCTAGAGCCCAACAGAGGACTCTACAAAGAGACAGGGAGCTTGACATGGCTGAGGTCTCCTGAGTCTTCCCACTCAGAATGAATGAAACCACTGTGTGGATTTCCCAAGAGATCATCACAGACAAGCAGCGTTAACTGCAGAGATCTCTGAGGGAAGCCCTCTTCAAAACTGACATGCAAGAGACAGGAGGCTGGTATACATCCCTACCCGAAATTTTGTTTTCTTGTTTATTTTTTACCTTCCCCACCTGAATGTGAGCTCAAGGGCAGAGACTTTTCCTTTCTTAGTCACCACCAACCATAACCCAGTGACTGGGCACAAAGTAAGCATTTGATAAACCCTTGCTACAGGAGTGGCTACCGGGTGCCCATCTGATTTCAGTGCCGAATACTGATGACCTAACAGTATGTGATTAGAACCTTCACGAAGCGATCTTGCCCAAGGAAGGTTCAGTGTTTGCAGGTAACCTAGCAGAGAGATGGCTTTTAAAGTCACAATGACTTTTAACAGGAGATAAGTCAACTCACAGCTGGCGTGCGAGCGGCTGTCATCCTCACACATTTTGTGCAGCTGCTGGTATTCCTCCTGGGCCAGCTCAAACCGCTGCTGCTTAATCTGGTAGATTTCTTTCTTGGCATTGAGAGCCTCCTGGGCTACAATTAAATATTCCTTCAACATGCGCTCTTGCTCTCGCCTCCACTGTTCTCTTGGATCCTCGATCTGGGTAAGTTCTGAAATTTAAAAAGGTTAAAACATAAGTGACTTAAAAGTAAAATCCTTAGGTGGACCAACAGTCATGCAGTGATGTCGCTCGTCAATGTGAAAATTAATTCATTACCAGGATGCATATTATGGAAGATTTTATATCACAAACCTTTCCAAAGCGTGGAACACTTTCTATTTTTATATCCACAGTCCAGATGAGAAGGAAACTCTACAGATATGAAACAGTCCATTGGAGGAGGGAAAACAATACAAGACGATGTTTTCACCAACAAAGACCACACTTTAAATAAGCATGGGAGGAGATGAACCCACGTGAGCTCAGAACTGTGACACTAATTGCTATTTATGACCTTCTCCTCATTGACTCCTTCTGCGTGAGATGATGGAAACTCTTGTGTGTCCCGGACCTGACTGGCCCCCTTCTTTCATTTCCCAGACCAGACTGTGTAGTCTTTTCCCATTCCTCGCTGACTTCCTTGTCCCATCCCACCATAGCTTCCCTCATGTTCACTCCTGCTTCCTCCCTGTCCAGCTCTTCAAGGGCCTGTGCCTAACTCCAGCTCCAGCCTCTCTCACCAGCTCCAACCTTTCATTCCCACCTGCCTCCTGGATGCACCTCCACATGGATGGACCCAAAGTCATTCCTAGCCATTCATCCAAAGCAGCCCTCATTCTCCACACCACCTTTCCCCATCAAGAGCAAAACCAAACCAAACACCACACAGCACACGCCTGCTTCTCCTCTCTTCCCCTTGCGGGGAGCCGCATCATCTGGATCTAACTGCGGAGCCAGCCTGGGGGTACAACCTGGGACTCATCCTCAAAGAATCCCACTCCTCTTCCTCCTGAAACATTCGGTGGGTTATGAAGAACTGGAGGTCCCTGCCCCTGGATATGATAATCATTGGTGACACGCCCTTGTCTCTGTCTCTCCTTACTTCAGTCAGACTCTCGGGACCTTCTGGTCTCATCCCACCAAAACCCATCCTCAGAGCACTCTCCAAAGTGACCTTTCTAACTGGGATGCAATGCTTTCACACAGAAACCTCTTTGAAAGCACAAAGTCGGCCGGGCGCGGTGGCTCAAGCCTGTAATCCCAGCACTTTGGAAGGCCGAGACGGGCGGATCATGAGGTCAGGAGATCGAGACCATCCTGGCTAACACGGTGAAACTCTGTCTCTACTAAAAAATACAAAAAAAAACTAGCCGGGCGAGGTGGCGGGCGCCTGTAGCCCCAGCTACTCCGGAGGCTGAGGCAGGAGAATGGCGTAAACCCGGGAGGCAGAGCTTATAGTGAGCTGAGATCCGGCCACTGCACTCCAGCCTGGGCGACAGAGCGAGACTCTGTCTTTAAAAAAAAAAAAAAAAAAGAAAGCACAAAGTCCAATCTCCTTAGCCTAATATACGAGTTCCAAAACTCACTCGTCAGCTTCATCTCATTTTCCATCCTTTTCCCCCAAAACATTCTCTACGCAGACTGAACTTCTGCGAAGTACCCAAATATGCTTGGGTGGCTCCCCGGTGCCTTTGCCATGCTGACTCAGACCTCTTCTGTCACAGGAAGGCCTGCCGTCTTCCCAGGCACGCTGCAAAGGCACCTTTTTTCTGAAGCCTGCTCTGATCCTCTAGGCACACATGTCTCTCCCCTGCTTACATGGGCTGCTCTTCTTCCCCCTTAACACTGGGCACCTGAGTGTTTTTGTATCTTTTCTGTTTCCCACCTAAACTATAGCCTCTAGATGGCAGGGGCACCGCCTCAGTCACCTTTATACTCTCAGGACCTTTCACTGAGTGCATACAACAGAATGGTCTGTATACACCATATACAAAGGAATACGATTCCACAAAAAGGAATAAAGTTCTGATGCTCACTATGACATGGAAGAACCTCAAAAAACAGCCAAGTGAAAGACGCCAGGCACAAAAGGCTACATAGCATCTGATTCCATGTCTATGAAATACCCAGAACAGGAGACTGCAGAGACAGAAAGCAGACTAGGGGTCACCAGCGGCTAGGGGAAGGGGAATGGGGAATGACTGCTTAATGGAGATGAGATTTCCCTTTGGGGTGAGGAAAATGTTCTGGAACAAGATAGAGGTGATGGCTGCGCAAGACTGTAAATGCACCAAATGCTACCAAACTATTCATTTTAAAAATGGTTCATTTTACGTTCTGTGAATTACACCTCAAAATGGTTAAAATGGTAAATTTTACATTATGTCTGTTTTGCCACACACACACACACACACACACACACACACTCACACATGAAGGTGTGCTTGCTAGAATGTTTCCAGGTAAGTTCTCCTTTGGAAATCCACCCCCCCGCCGCTCTCCTGTCAATATCCTTTGCTCATCCCTTCTCACACCATCCCAGCGCCCCTCCTAGAAAGCCTCTCCAAGCAGTAAAAGTTCACAGGAGAAGATTTACAAACCAAAACAAATGCAAAATCAGAGTCCTGCTCTTGTCTCAGAGATGAGATTCAGTGGGCGTGGGGCATCCGTACCACCAAGCCCTGGGAAGGATAAAGCCTATTAACGAAGCCACGGGCATCTGCCCAGGTCCACAGCAAGGTGGCCCTGTGAAGTGAGCAGCTCTTATGTGTTACGAGCTGCCCTTTAGACTATCAGCTGGGAAGCCTAGCTCAAACGGCCACATTTACCCAAACACACACAGTCGTGAAGTGCCAGGCTGGCAGAGAGCCACTGGGGCCTCTCAGCTTCTCTTCTGCCAGGTACTTGCCCTGTCCAGAAACCACTGGGTCCACCTAGAAGTTCTCCTGCCACCTGGACCTGCCTGGGAGGGCAGCGGGGTCATAACGGTAGATATCCCCTGTCTCCAATCACCACTGCCCAGTCTCTGGATAAGAGCTGCAATCATGCCCAAGGACAGGTGCCAGGCACCAAAAACCCCACTGTCCCGAGATCTGAGATGGGGGACTCAGATCTTGGGTGCCAGCAACTGACAATGTAGGAATCAGCTCTGAAGACACAAGTCTGGGTCGACTGCACAGTGGGGACATGAGGAGTCATAGGACTGGCCTAGAAAAGAGCCTCAAAATCACTCGGGTTGGGGGCACCGTGCACCTTCACACCCTGCAGCCACCCCGCACTTCACCAACCAAAGGACAGAAAGTAAGCCAAGGGGAAGCCATGCTTCATATCCTGGTAGTAAAATGACAATGACAGAGCCACTGAGGGAAGCCAGAATGAAAATGACAGAGGATGAAAAATAGATTCCCAGCTGGGACCCCATCGAAGAAAGCTGACAAAGAGACAGCCAAGATTAATGGGCAGAGAACAGATCTAGAACAGGATTCCTACACCTTGGCACCACTGACATTTGGGGTCGTCTCATTGTCTGTTGTGGGGGGCAGGCTGTCCTGTGCGTTGTAGGGTGTTTAGCAGCATCCCTGGTCTCCACCCACTGAATGCCAGCAGCACCTCTCCCAGGCACAGCCATTGAAAATGCCTCCAGACAATGCCAAGTGTTCCTGAGGGATAAAATCACCCAGGATGAGAACCACTGCTCTAGATAGTTCTACAAAGGAGGCTGGCATGGCCAAAGACCCATTGTTTCTGCTATGGTCTCTATACCATTTCCTCACTTCACACACACACACACATACACACAGAGAGAGAGAGAGAGAGCGAGAGAGAGAGAGATCACAAAGGTTTGGTGTATGAAAGCTAAAGTTAAATGTATAAGATGAAATGAAGTGAAGGTAATCACTTGGGCACTTACTTCAATAACCTGTCAGCTCCACTCTGCAATAAATAATTTTTTCATTATGAGAGGTATTTCTATTTCCAGACTGGCTGGGAAATTTAGTCCTTGTAATAGTTATTAAAACCCTCCATTAAACATATTATATGTAGTCCCCAGCAAGACACAAGCAAGGCACAGCTACAGAACTGCTTCACTTTGTGAAGAACTGAGCTAATGGAAACTTCGGATTACATTTATAAAACCCGATTTAATGCTGCATTGGAAGGTAACGATTGTTTCACTCTACAAAAAGTTTTTGGCATCTTTGATATAATGCCACAGATTTTGCACACTACTTACTATTTATGTGGTCCATGTAATAAACTCCAATTTGTTTATCATATACAGTTTCCCATCCTAAAGGAAGTTCATCCCCAACACAATCGGCAAAGGTCAATGGCTTTGTTATCCTGCAAAATAAAATTATGAAAACAAATTTGAAAGTCAGGTCAGTTTTGTATAAGTTTGCTTTATCTTATCTAATTGACTGCTTTTGCTCCAAATATTTGGTTGGAAAATTAATTCGCCAGCTTTGCCTAAATAACTGTATTAGTACACTCGCAATCAGAAGCATTACTATCTCAAAGTGCAACTTTAAATATGAGCAAAAGAGATACTCGGTTACTAACAAAACAGGTAAAACAAGCATCTTCTTCCAAGCAGTATGTTTAATGAGGTGAGGACAATGGAATGTAGCTCTTCCAGAAAAATCAGAGAGCACCTATGCTCTGTTCTCATTCCCTGAGAAATGTTCCCCTCACAACTTTCAGTTTCCATACATTACACATGAACATTGGCTTAAATCTATAAAAAATGTATTTCCAATATTTTTATCTACCAGTGGTCATGAGTTTAATAAACGTCAACCATTGGCCAAATGCAAAGAGCCAAGCAAGGTAACAATACAATGAGACCCCCACTAAATACTTCCTATATTTCTTATACAGTAGGAATCAGAAATTTCAGAGTCTTTTTTATTTTTCTGGAGAAAAACAACAAAAGCACTTTGTCTACAGGCATCTCTCCTTGAAGAAAATCTGATTAAGGAAATTTGGGCTTGACAAGAGAGATAAAGAGTTTTCAGATGGATTTTTAAAAGTAGAGCTCCCCCCTCCCCGATCCCCCATGATCATACTGATTGACAAGACAGTGTTAGGACTGCAGCTGTCACATAAAACGAGACACACCTATAATTGTCTGAGTCTGGGCAGCTATCTCTTGGGCTGTCTCTATAAATGCACACTGACTGCTATGCATGGGAATCCGATCACCTACATTTCACTAAGTCAATCCTCCCACTTCTTCTGTCCCTGGACCTGAGAAACTGACACAACCACAGCCAAGCCCCATGAGACCAGTATGAATTTTAAACATGTGATTTCCCCAAACTGGTTTGACAACAAGGCTGTCTCTCCCCAGGGGCATTCAGAAATTGACAAACACAATCAGAACAACACTAGCTTTAATCTTCATTTTAAACACACGGTTTTAAAAAGTTAGAATCAATATAAAAACAGAAATAAACAGAAGGTGAAATATGCCATATATATCCACCCAAACACGACGCACTCAAGAAATCACATCACAAGATGAGCCTACTGTATGCAGTTTGTCCCATCCTGGAACTGATGTCGGCAGCACAATGCCTTTACCAGTCAGGAATGGTGTGCCATACCAAGGGTCCCAGTCAAGCAGGTAACAGCAGACTGTTGTGCATGATTTGCATCCTGAATGGGACCCAACCACGGGGGAAAAAAAAAAAAATTCTACTTTAACACAAACTGAGTTCTGAGCAAATTGCTGCTAGACTAATGTAATGATATTCATAAATAAGCCTCTAGAGAAAAATGAAAAATGCCCATGCACAGGTACATTCTAAGCACATTTACATACATGATCTCATTTAATCAACAAATATTGGCCAGGTGCAGTGGCTCACAACTGTAATCCCAGCACCTGGGAGGCCAAGGTGGGAGGACTGTTTGAGCCCAGGAGTTCAAGACCAGCCTGGGTAACATAGTGAGACCCCACGTCTACCAAAAACACAAAAAATTAGCTAGGCCCATGCCTGTAGTCCCAGATACTCAGGAGGCTGAGGTGGGAGGATTGCTTGAGCCCAGAAGTTCGAGGCTTCAGTGAGTAATGATTACACCACTTGCATTCTAGCCTAGGTGACAAGACAAGACCGTATTTCCAAAAAAAAAGACAAAGTAAACAGTTATAGGTGAGAAACCCATCCTTATAGCACTGCGGAGTCAAATTCTGGCATGATTTTCAATAACAGCATTGAGAATGTCTAGATGTATTTTCCTAATTATCATTCCAAAATATTTATGGACCAGGGATCATGAATACTCTAAACTTTACCAATATCAAATGATGTTTTTCTCCCGAGAAAGTTGTTAGTGAGTAACATTACTTCAGTCATAAATCATTTCAGAGGAGTTATTCAGTTCCAGAATCTATTTGATCACATCTTTTTTTAAAAAGGCTGGTCAAGTGAAGCAGTGGGAGAGGAGATGAAACAAAGAAATCTGTAATCGGTTGTGATCAATTAGTTGTAAACACCACCGCACTCAGATCAGCCAAAGGAGAGCCGAATAAATCTTGGCTCCTCTTTCATCGTCAGAGGGGAAGTATCTGGAGGTGTGTAACACTGGCGTTTTTTGGTGGTAACTTTTCAGCAAGGAGTGTTTTCTGGCTCTTGTTGGCTAAAAAGCATGGTTCCTGCATGTCAGGATGAGGCCAGGGCCACCCAGGAGCGATCTCAGCCTCATCTGGGGACAATCAGCATCCTCAGCGAGGTGGTCGGCTTCATCCTGGACAATTCCATGATCCCTCATCCTGCCAATGATCATCCTCTCACTTGGGTGGAGACAATGATGTCCAAAGACTCTTCCCCAAGAACAGTGGCTCTCCATGCAGAAATGCACAGCATTGGGCTGGGTATGGTGGCTCACGCCTGTAATCCCGGCACTTTGGGAGGCCGAGGCAGGCAAATCACCTGAGGTCAGGAGTTGAAGACCAGCCTGGCCAACATGGCAAAACCAAGTCTCTACTAAAAATACAAAAATTAGCTGGGTGTGGTGGTGTGCACCTGTAGTCCCAGCTACTCGAGAGGCTGAGACATAAGAATCACTTGAACCCGGGAGGCAGAGGTTGCAGTGAGTCAAGGTTGTGCCACTGCACTCCAGCCTGGGTGACAGAGCAAGACTCCATCCTCAAAAAAAGAAAAAAAGAAGAAATTCACAGCACTGAGTTTGCTAGAGCAAACCCCCTGGGCTGGTGTGAAAAGTCCTCCCCAAGCCAAGCCCATACAAAGCTTCTGGCCCCCCTGCACCCCCCACCACTCCCCCCCTAAACACACACATACAATCTCTTTTCCAGGCAAATGAGTTTGTTCACCTGCCTTCCAAAACATCACACTCATTCCAGTCTAAGCAATCTGTTCTCGGTCTTTCCTGGACCTGTGGAGAGACTTCCTCTTCCCCTCTCGTACCCCAATCCCATCAGTCCTGCAAAGGCCAGCTCTACCCTATGCAAATCATCACCGCCAAACACCCACCGTCTCCACTGCCTGGGAGCCACATCCGTTCTCAGTCACTGGGCACAAAACACTGCTCATCATGTTTCTGACATTTGTACACATCCTCCACATAAATGAAGGTTAGCTGTTTAGTCTCCTCACTCAACCAGACTCCAGCAGGGTTCTTGGAGGGAAAAGAAGCTTTTGAAGCTGAGAATGATCCCAAAGCACATCGGCTTTACTCCTAAGAGAATCCTTCACGTCCTCGCTCAGAAGCCATGGCCATGGTGACTCCATATATCCATACCTGCAATTTCCGACACACCCTTAAACTGACCTTCAATGCCAGATTCACACTTCTCAGTACTTCCCAAGGAACCCAGAATCCAGACCTTAGCATGGGAAAAAGTTCAGTTTGCAGAGCTCGGCATCTTTAGGTCTGTCCACATCACATGGGCAATTTTTACATTTTATTGCATGGTTTATGGTCATTGGTAGAGACAGAACTATCTCACGGTAGAGCCAAGGTGGGCCAGAGATGGAGGAACCAGCTTTGTGGGCCTCAAAGCCGCCTGGCTTACATCTGGTTTAATGCATTTTGTTTGTACTGTTTTAGAAAAAATGAAAATGCTAGTGCTGGCATAGGCACTGTATGAACTGCATACAGTTAAGAGGAAAGTAGAAATTGCTGGGTATGTGGAAAGGCTAAACCCTTAGATAGTCACAGGACTAAGTTGCATCCAAAAAGAAATTTAATGCAGGTGAAAAAGTCAGAAATATGTCAAGGACTATGTGTAAAATACAAAGCAGAATTGGAAATGTTCAAATATTTTTGGTTCTTCAGGAAAGGAGCCCTGGGCTATCCCCTTCCCCAAATGCGCTGAAGTCTTTCAGCTTTCCCATGCTCATTCACATGTATACGAAAGCAGGGGAATGGCAATACTGCAGTTTACTCCCCTCACAATAAAACGGAAGAGAAAAATTAAAAGTGGAAAGGGGCACACTATCACAAGCAGGAGCACAGAGAAATCAGTGGTCTATTAACAAGCAGAAGGAGACAGGAAATCTACAAACAAAACAAGAGAGCTCAAACCACCCAATTGAGGCCATTTAGCTTCAAATGAAAAAGATCCTGACGCCTCAACATCTCCCAGATTCTCCTCTATCACAGTATCATCCAATGACTCAAACTCTCAAAGACATCAGGAATTTATTTATGCCTAATTTTAATTCTCCAAGCTATTTTCACACCTACCAAAGATGTAGGGCTTCTAATCTTGTGGTTAAAGTGTCACCAGGGGGAATATTTTCTATTTTTGTAAATGTCATTTTGTTCTCCCCAGAGACAGGGTCTCACTCTGTCACCCAGGCTGGAGTGCAGTGGCACAATCACAGCTCACTGCAGCCTCAACTTCCCAGGCTCAAGCGATCCTCCCACCTCAGCCCCCTGAGTAACTGGGACCACAAGCAAGCACCACCATACCCAGCTAATTTTTTTTTTTTTTTTTTTTTGGTAGAGACAGAGTCTCACTATGTTGCTCAGGCTGGTCTCGCACTCCTGGACTCAAGTGATCCTCCCACCTTGACCTCCCAAACTGCTGGGATTACAGGCATGAGCCACCACGCCCCAACTGATTTTCATTATATTTGATTTTACTAGTTAAAATGCTGAGAAGACAATTAAAAATAAAGGTAGAGCTAAAAAGAAAAAGCACTTTGTTCTAAGATCCCTGTTTCTCTGAGTATGGTACTCCCCCACTCCCAGTTCTAGTCAGTTTCAACTGCGGTGGGGTTCCCAACATTGACAGCAGTCCCAAAGTAGAGCATTCTGGAATAGTCAGGGCCAGTAGATCAGCTGGCTAGGGCAGTGTCTCATTCCTGACCTTAGAATCCTTTTTAATACATGGAAATAATATTAGATAACAGAATTTGAGCAAACAGATTAGCAATTCAATTCTGTCCTCTTAAAAACATCACTAAGCCTTTTAATAACTTTAAAGACCAATTTTTTTCTGAAAATCGTAAAAAGTGTCCTTTTTAACTACCCAATGGGGCATTACTGATGTCCAGGTAGGGCCACAGATGGGCAGGGGATATCAAAGGGAGAGAAGTGGCTGAGAAGGGGAGGAAGATGGGGTACAGGCTAGCAGCGTGCACACACTGGTATTTCCTCTGAGGTTCTGTCTTCACCCATACGGATGCTATCTCAGGTTCTGAAGCTCTCATCTCCCCAAAAACTTGATGCTAATTTCTCCCCCAACCACTCCTTCCCAGTCACCACAGACAGACTAGGGGAATTTTTGTTTCCATCACAAAAAAATTTAGGAGACACTTAAATAGGAGAGAAATGTCCATTGACACCACCACAAAAATGTCCATTGACACCACCACACCACACTATTCCTATATTAGTGTGTTTTCCTCCACCTTTTTTTGATGAGTTGTTTTTATCTGGTATTTTCTAAAGTACTCATGATCACATAGTATGTGCAATTCTCTATCCTACCTTCTCCACTTAACTTTGTAACATGTTTACTTAATTCGTACCTTGAGTCTCTCCAAAACTTACTGGAGCTAGCCTACCCCTATAGCATAAGAATTCTGTCCCCCTTGTCATAAATTATTTGTAAACATCACATGGAATAGCTGAATAGCTCAAGCTCCTTGAGAACAATTACCCCATCTCAACCGCCTTTGATTTAGTCCAAGACAGGGCATGAAGCTGATGTTCAATAATTCTTGCTGAATAAATAACTTGCATTTGTACAAATCCTTCACTAAAGGGATTAATGGAATTTACCTAAGCACTCTCCTACTATTGACATCTACATTATTTCCAAATTTTCACTAATATAAATATGCATGAGACCCACTCATGCTTGGGAAACAGTTCAGCAATTTCTCGAACACTTAATCATAGAGTTATAACCATATGATGCGGCAATTCTACTTGTAAGTATATACACAAGATAAATGAAAACATATGTTCACACAAAAACTTGTACGTGAATATTCATAGCAGCATTTTTCACAATAGCCAAAAGGTAGAAACAGCTAACAGCCATCAACTGCTGAATGGATAAATAAAACATGGTCTACCCATACGATGGAATAGTATTCAGACATAAAAAGGAATGCAGGAATAGATGCAAGTGTTGGGGCGCTGACCGCCACGAACTTTCGAAATCTATGTATAACTTTTCACTCTCCAAAAACTTAACTACTAACAGCCTACTACCGACCAGAAATCTTACTGATTACAAAAACAGTTGATTAACACATATTTTGACATTATACACCATATTCGTAAAATAAAGTAAGATAAAGAAAATTTATTAAGGAAGTCACAAAGAAGAGAAAATCTATTTACTATTCATTAAGTGGAAGTAGATCATCATAAAGGTCTTCATCTTAGTCTTCATATTGAGTAGGCTGGCATGGACGTGGAATGGTTGGTCTTGCCAAATCAGGGGTGACAGAAGCAGGAGAATAAGTGGACCCATGCATTCCAAACCCATGATGTTTAAGGGTCAACTGTACTGATACATGCTATAACACAGATGAACCCTGAAGTCATTGTGCTGGGTGAAAGAGGCCAGACACAGAGGCCACACGTTGTGTGGTTCCATCTAAAGGAAATGTCCAGAATAGGCAAACCCAGAGAGACAGAAAGTGGACCGGTGGTCACCAGGGGCTGGGGGAAAGAGGGAATGGGAGTGACTGTTAATGGGCACAGGGTTTCCTTTTAGTGGGAAGAAAATGTTCTGGAATTAGATAGGGTGATAGTTGTACAACCTTGGGAATATACTAAAAACCACTGAACTGTACACTTTAAAATGGTGAATATTATGGCACATGTGAAATATATCTCAATTTTATATTAATGATAGAAGGAATACCTGTGTCTATAAAGCTCACAAGCTGTACTTATAATTATTCTTTGAAAAAATTCCCAGAACTAAATTTCAAGGTCAAAGGATATGAAGTTTTACCCCCATATCTTAAATTTGATGTAAAAAATCCAGACCATAATGTCTACAGGGAATATAACCACTCAAGATCCAGAAAACTTGGATTCACATTTCAGCTTCCTTTTCTCTCTTCTTTGTCCTATGTTTTTTCCATAGCTCATATCATACTAGATACAATGTCATAAACTTATTGCATTTCAGTTGGGTATCACCTCACGTCTTTTAGCTCTGTCGGCGTCACTTATTTACCAGGCACCCTGGGTCATCCATTTAGGTATGTCCCAGCTTTCTGCTCTTTACTGTAAGTAAGGGAGACGAGCTGACAGTAAATATTTGAGAGATGTTGCCAAAGCGCTCTCCCATCACCTCACACTCCCACCTGCAAAGAAAGAAGTGGTCTTTTTCACCACCCTCTGGGGATATGTTTAATGCATTCAGCCCCAGGCTCCAGATGAATCCACATGGCCTAAGCAGGCTGACCTTCAAGGAACAAGCTGATAGGGAGACAGTGGAGGTTTGATAGCACTTTTGGAAGGTGGGAGACTTCCTGGGCCAGCTGCCACTGTCTCTTCATCCCACCCCCACAACAGCATCAACCCCAGAGTTACTCGCTTTCTCTGCCCTCAGCCACCACCCAGAAAGCTGCCAGATGGAGATCTTGCCCTTCACAAACCACATTTCTTGGTTCAGCAGAGCAAACAAATACACATTGCTGGTCATTCCAGGGCCAGAGAGGGGAGAGAAGGAAGAAGGCACAGCTCAGCTTCTTTTGTTCCCTTTTTGCCTATGCCTATTGTATCCTACTGGGCCCCTTGAGAGATGGCACCTGGGCCATGGTGGCTTTAAGCAACAAAAATCTATTCCCTTACAGTTCTCAACATTAGAAGTCTAAAACGGGTTCAGGGGCCTGCATTCCTTCTGGAGGTTCTGGGGAGAATCTGCTCCCGCACCCTTTCCACCTTCTACAGGCCTCCTGTAAGTCCTTGGCTAGTAGCCCTTTCCTTCCTCCACCTTCAAAGGCAGCATGGCCAGATGAGTCTTCCTCAGGATGCCATCTTTCTGGTTCTCTCTATTCTGTCTCCTTCTTCCACTTATAAGGACCCTCGTGATGACACTGGGCCTGCCCAGATCATCCAGGATCATCTTCCCTGGGCAGGATCCTTAAAGTCATCACAGTTGCAAAGTCCCTTCTGCCATGCATGTCAACATATTCACAGGTTCCAGGGCTTAACGACATGCACATCTTGGAAGCCATTATTCTGCTGATCACAATACAGCAGCTGGGGAGGCTGCAGGGCCAGAGAGGATGAGCAGGGTAGTCACTGGGGGACCCATGCCTTGAAGCCCACACCTTCCCTGAACCAAACTGTAGGAAACTGCAGGTGGGTAGCAGAAGGTGGAGCAGTGAGAAGGGATGAGCGCTGCTGATCCCTCACGCATTCTCTCCATCAAAAGGAGGCCAAGGCAATGCTCTGGCGCTTGTGCTACACCTTCCAGTCTCAGGGAACAAGAAGATCTTTATATTTCCAATTCACGTTTGTTAAAATGCTCTTCAGAGAGGATACTATTAATCTCGGTTTCAGTTCCAACCCAATCCTCAGGAAATCCTAATGACTTCCTCCACCTTTTCTAAGCTACCTGGCTCACAGTGAGTTTCAAAGCCCGCCGGAACTTGGACACCAGCCCGCTTGTGGTTACTTATGTGGTAAATCTGACCCTGTTTGCTGTGCTAGTTGCTTCTCCAAGCTTTTGGTAGCAAGCATTTACACTCAGAGCCAAGGCTCTCCCATAGCAGTGAACGGGTCCCCGACCTCCCTGACATTAGAAAGAAACATGGATGAGCACAGTACATGGTATTCATCAGATTCCCAGGGATGTTGATCATCCCAAAAAACGAAGCTCAGAAGTTCTTTTAGAGAGACTGCTCGTTTCCCTGTCAAAGTTTAAAATAGTAGTGAATGTACCACAAACCTGTCCCACTAATCCTGAAAAGCCACTTGGAATAATCATTTAAAATCTGTGTTTTTGCCCAAGGTATTTATTTAGAATATGCATAGGAATTGAACTGGCTCTTGTCTTCAAGTCCAATTCTAGAAGTCTAGAATGTAGGGCAAAGAGTAATTACACCTAGAACTCAATCTAAACATTGTATCCATGTATTAATGTAGTGTGAGTGTCCCAATTGTTAGTGATAGAGCCTCGGAACTAATCACTCTTAAATAACATTTGTAATTTCCATGTGGAAAGGTTAAGTCCTCTTGAGAATCAAAGAAAAAGTTATACATTGTCAGTCTTTTCATTGTCTCTAACACAAAACTATCATAATTCATAGACAAATTTCCAGACTAATATAAAAAGCAAACAGCTCCTCACATGTATTTCAAGGAAAAAAGGGATGTTTAGAGGCTTTATGAGTGGCAGTAAATCCATAAGACAAGTGACCATGGATGCCTGTAGGTGATTTTTTGGGGGGTTGGTGGGGAATAACCACAGAGAATCAGATGCAGGTAAACCCCTGTGCCTGAGGAGTGCAAAGCTGCATTGACAGAAGACCGCCAGCCTCGGAGTCTTCAATCTGAAACATGAAGAACACACCACCAAGATCTGTCTCACTGCTTCAGTGGTGACAAGGTGTAGCACTGTCCTTTAGCCCTCAACCATGTCCATCTCACTGAGACTTTTCTACCTTAGCATGAGCCTCCCAGGACACAATTCCCCTCATTGGCACCTACATCTTCCTGAACGTCCACCTGCAAAGCCAGCTGCCAGCATGTTCTCCAGGGCATAGCTTTTCACAGCGAAGCAATGGGCCAGAGAGCCTGAGGGAGCTGGGGGAGCCTGTTTACAAGCCAACTCGCCTGAGTTTGAAGGTCAGTGTTACTGATATCCCAGCAAGGATATCACTCAGGTCATAAAACCCCAGTGAGAAATATGCCAGATGCATCTTTCAGTTGTTACAATGAAACAGTACTACCCAATCCGTGGAGCTAATACTTCAAGGCTGCCTCCTGTGAGTCGGCATTTGTTACTCAAAGCCATAGAGCAGCAACAGTGCTACGTGTCCACCAAACCCCTGCTTCCTCTTCCTCTTGGGCCTACAGAGAGTTCACACTTCACAGTCTCTCTCCCTTGCAGCTGGGTGGGACCATGTGACTGGGCTCTAGACAATGGAATGTGGGCAGAAGCCATATACACCCCTTCCAAGGTTCATCCCAGAAGCTTCTGGTAGGATTCCCCATGGCTTCCCTCTTCCCTTGCCTGTGGGCCCAAAGCAAAGAACCCACTGGAGGATGGCAAAGCCTCAAAAGATGGGCAAGCCATACCACAGAAGCAGTCTGGGGTCCCCCCGCCTCCCCAGCCAATACTAAACTGACATGAGTGAGAAACTTCTATTCTGCTAAGCAATGAGACTTTGGAGCTGTTAGTATAGTTAGCTGGTTAACCCACTTGGAGATCTGGACAAAGGAAGGAAATAATCAGAATTTGTGAAAAGTCTGAATATTTCATCTCATTTGATGACATGAGCATCTTCAGTGATTCACAAAAAAGTTATCCAAGTATAGACATGTTTTGGAGAGAACTGGCTTGTCCTTCCCCACTATGCAGTCCTGCAGGGCAGGGATAAGGAAGACCACTGCTCACATTTCCATTACTGACAGTGCTTCTTGCTTCATAGCATAGTCATCATTTGACAGGCTACCTCCCCTAACAGTCTGTGAGTTCCTTGGAAGAAAGGATTCACCTTTCTAAGCCAGAGCCCTCAAACACAAGAGTCCTTCATTAAAGTGTATGATAAATTAATCCAGCCAATTTCAGGAACTGATACCAAAGAAAACCCAGTTTGGAGCCAATTAACACTTAAGAAAGAACTGGAAGGGGACAGAAGGGCATTTTAACTTGACTGAGATCACAAAGCCTAGATTATAAGAAATGCAGGACTCGGGAGGCCAGAGCACTACAGGGTCATTCCTCACTCGGACAGCTCTTTTTTAAGACAGATCTATCCTTGGAAGGAAGGTGACGTTCATCAGACTACCAGAGCTTGATGCAACATCCCTGAATACCTCCCCTAGGCCTTTTGTTCTGAGTTTCCACTGACCATGCCACCTTCTGATCTACAATCTGGTTTCCTGAATGTGGGTCTGCCCACCAGAAAGGGAGTGTCCAGAGAAGATAAAGAGACAACATCTTAGCAAGATGTTCTATCCTCCAGCAAAGAATAAACTGTTCTAAGAAAATCAGTCCAGGAGGTATTCAAGAAAACCAGCAAACCTCCCCGGGCTCTGCGGCCCTAGTGATCCTACCGGTTCTCAGACATGTTCAGGCACTGGTGCAATGGAAGTCCAAATACCTGAAAAATGCCACACAGTAATGACTGAATACGTCTAAGGTCCCTCAGTATACATTTTACTGAATCACAGACATAGATGGGAACAATTATTTAAAACTTCAAGGGAGAAAAACTTCATACTGAGGAAACTATACTTTTGTACTTCCTAGAGGTTGAGTATAGGCAAATGACTCAGTCTCACTGTGCCTCCGTTTTCTCCATTTTACTCTAAGGTGGTGAGGCAGAAGGCCTGAGACTATTATCAAGGTTTCTGGAATGTATTACATTCTCCAGTAATGCCTGTTTTCCTTCCATTTTATTTTTTTCCTCCAAAGACTGGGAGAATGTTGTTATTATTCTGATTTAGCAGCATAATACTACATGGAAGGAAAAGAACCTAAAAGCAAGCTGACCTGAGGCCAAAATTCGAGTCTACCACCCAAAGGAAACCAAACCCAGAGGGGCGCCCAACCGCAGCCATTATCTGAGTGCCCCCCAGCAAGGGTCCCTCTGAGACAGAATAACAGAGAAAAGGAATTTCTCAACAAGCCCATCAAGAGCACACTCTTGAGCTGATGTGAAAATACTTTGTTCACCTCCATATATAAGCCCTAGGGATACAATTTACAGTAAAATAAAGACAGATTTTAGCCCAGCTGGTACAAAGAATTCTCTGGGGCAGCACTGTCCAATGGAATTGATATGAGAGCTCACATACTTAATGCAAAACTTCTTAAAACAGTAAAAAGAAACAGGCAAGATGAATTTTCAAACACGTTTTATTTAACCCACTATATTGCAAATACTATCATTTTTACACGTAATGACTATACAAATTATAAACGGAATGCTTTTCATTCTTTTTTTGAATGGAGTCTTTGAAACCCAGTGTGTTTTACAGGTTAAGCCCATTTCATTTCAGGATTGACCGGATTCAAGTGCTCATTTGTGTGTGGCTGTGGCTACTTCACTGGATATCACAACATCAGACTCTCATCTAAATTCTACAGTAATTTGAGTCTGTAAATGATCACAGGTGCACAGGTGCATCACTTAAGAAAGACCTGGCCTGAGCTGCCATCCTCCACAAGCCACTAGTTGGGGTTTCGAAGGAACCACACTTCTAAGACCACAAAACCACATACAGGGAACTCCTGGCTTCCCTCCAACCCCCTCATATCCACCCGCATTCCCAGTAACCCATGGGAACTGCTATCCCCAAACCTGGATTGTTCTTTCCCTTTGCCAAGCTTCCCCCTACCCCGCCCCTTTCCTGTTGAAATGCTAATGCTTCTTCTAAGATGTGGCCCAGATTCCTCTGGTCCAGACCCAGCCCAGCCCTGCCAGAAGCAAGTTGGCCCTTCTTTGGCCAGCCTCAGCACTTGATCTCTTCTGTGGTAGTTCTTAAAACTCTAAGTAGAATGCGGTCATTAATAAACATTGCGTCTCCCCGAGTACTAGTTCCTTCAGGGCAAGGCTGGCATCCCCTCCAATGCTGACCTGACCCCCACAGGGCTCCAGGGCTTGCCCAGGAGGTGCTCCACTGCATATACAGGATGAGTCAGAATTACTTGATCAATGCTGAATGGAGTCTGCCACTCAAAACAGGTTGTCTCTGGCAGCTCTAGAGCTGTTTGTAGATGGTACTGGTCTGGACAGGAAATGCTCATGAGGAGATGTGCAGATTGGAAGCTGGAGAGACTGGATCAGAGGGCGAATGGGCTGCAGTGTGACAGATGCATGGCTTCCTCTTCAGGGACTGGGTAGAACAGGTGCTCAGGAGCTGTTTACAAGAGTGATCGGAAACTCGGGCTTGTCGCATTAAGAATGGCATCATGGCTGCAAAGCACTAACAGGGGGAGCCAATGCAGGCTAGAGGACCTCATAAGGGGGCTCCCAAGTCAGCTCTGAGCCTTCATTCCACAGCTGCTTACAAGTCCCTAGACCCACCCCACGCACACACAGACCAGTTCTCAGTACCCAGCCCCCTCCCGTGGACCCAAATGAGTCCTCCTCACTGGCTCCAGACCAGGCTTTCAGGCATGATGGCCCAGAAACCAGGAAGAACCCCAGGCCACTGTAGTTCCCTCATCAGGGAGGGCAGAGAAATGATACCACCCAGGAAAGTGTGACTTCTGAAACGTGCCTTTCCCTAAGATAAACCAGCCAGTGGTAGTCAGGCGAGTGGGACTGGGGACAGCAGGGGACAATGGGCGTGTTCTACAACATAATTGTGATGACAATCAAACAGCTGTATAAATTGACTAAAATTCATAGGACTGTACTAAAATGGGTGCATTTTATGACACGGAAATTACATCTCACTAAAGCTGTTTTTAAAATACACACACACACACGCTGAGGTTCTTATTGAATACTTCGTTTACAGTGGGGAAAAAAGAATTTAAGGATTCCAAGTCACATGAAATACTTGGGAGAAGAAAAAAACACAAGACTTGGATGCTATCACTAGCTTCGCTGTCATCTCACTCACTTGAAACTGTTAGATGCATCTGGAGATTTTTATGTGTAAATTCCAAGTCATGGCTGGTGGATGTTCCAGAATATCTTCCAAATATCTGGACACATGTTGAAACATTCCCGAAACTAATTACTTCCAATCCTTTGTGTTCATTCATCCCATTACTCTCTATATCAGGGCTCTCACACTATAGTCACAACCTATCAGTGAGCAGTGAAATTGAGTGAGTAGGTCCCTGTCAGTATTTTATTTTAAAAAGAAAATATTAAAGCACATCATACTTCCTAGGGGCAGGACAGTATGTACACGTCATGAATTTTTCTTTTGGTTGTGTATGTAATTAAAATAGGCTCCTTATTTTTGGTAACCGTCCACAGTACTTGGACAGGCAAAGCTGCAGGACATATGCATACATAGATACGTCATGTAAATACTGGAGCACTGAATGCGCAGGGCCACTGCATGGGACGGTGCCAGGTGTGCAAACTAACACTGCAGCCACACAGCAAAGCCCAGCACTGTGCTCAGCCAAACACTTAAGAATCACGATAGTGTGAGGAGGTGGGTCCACTATCACCATCCCATGTTACCTAGGAGGAAGCTGAGCTCAGGGACACACACCTGAGAAGTGGTGAGACCAGGATGTGGGCAAGGGCAGTCAAGGACTCAAAAGCCACGCCAGAGCCAGCCAGCTCCCTGCACTTCCACATGGAACTCAGAGAATGGATTCCAAGCAAACTTCAAGGGTTCCAAGAGCTCTTTATAGCAATAAGTATAATGTGAACCGTATTCCACTTTTAAATGATTTTTTATCTCCTTTACCCTCTTGACAAATTTCTAACAATGATTACTCTGGTAAGAGTATAGTTAGAGAAGTAAACGATCAGCCTTTTACTTTTAATATTGCCAAAATTTTAGATGGGAGTCTTAACACAGTCCTTTCAAAATAAAATACAGTATTATAATATTTTGGTCCTTAATTTACTACTGAATACAACAGGAAGAGATATTTTAAAATTAAAAAGGAGAAGTTTTAAGGAAGGATTTGGGAAATAAAGAAACAAATAGTAACAATGGACGGAAGAAGTAAATTCAACCGAATTGGGCGAGGAAAACTACACTGGCCAAGGAGAGCAAAGGGGCTGAACAATAACATTCTTTAGAAATGGCATCACAGGGAAGGCGACCCAGGATGCGTCTCGGCCATCCGTTCAGACGACAAGTGGCACACAGGGGTAAAGATGTCACAGTCCTTTGGGCTCCACAGTATCAATTAAAGCTTTTCCAATACTGCCAAGATCAAGTCCCCTCCCCTCTCTGGTTTGTATTGGAGCCCAGCTGCAGAAAGTCCTGCACCAGGATTCTAAGAGTAAGAACAAAAGGATTTTATCACCTGCCTTTTTTGGCATTAATTAACACCCCCCACTCCGAAAGAAAAAAAACCTTTCAGTAGTCACTTAACCAGTTTTCTTTGGGGCATGAGAATTCCACTATTTATAGATGCATCGCTGCATATATCACCAACTGAATCCATGAATAAAAGCACGGGGGGAAATGCCAAGCATCTGTAACCTCCAGTCATCCAGCCTGTGCATATTAATTATGTGCCAGGAAAGGATGCAGAGGAGAGCAGCCGCCCCAGGCAGTGGTTCTTTTTAGGTCTCGGATCTCTTTGGGAATCTGAGAGAAGTCATCAATGTCCTGCCTGGAAAAATGTGCCTACACGTACACCCAAGATGCTGCCTCAAAGATACACAAAATGCTACCAGTCTGGGAACTCCAGTTTCAGGAACCCTGTTCCCAAAGCTCCAGGCACAGGGGAAGAGCCACCCAGGCAAACAAGCACAGCTCGTGGGGATGGGTGGGTTTTAGCAGCAGTGGGTTCAAGGCCCAACAGGAGCAGCAAGGCCGCTTCTAACCTGCCTGGGGAGGGAAGGAATGGGGGACGCTTGAGCCATGATGGGCCAGTCCCAGATGGACTGGGACCTGCCCTAGCCCCGCCCAGGTTGGGTGAGGGTGGGTGTGGTGAAAGGAAGCCTCCTGAAGAAAGCATGGGCCGCCCTGATAAGGAGATGGGTTCTGCAGATGGCAGGACGCCACTGGGAAGTGAAGCAGGGCCTGTCATCAGCAGATGTGCTTTGTCGAAAGAGACTGCAGGGAACAGCGGAGAGGCAGGCTGAGGTGTGGGCAGAAGGGAGCCCGCTGTCTGAGCAAGGCAGGAACAAGGGGGCCTGAGCAAGCGCTGGGCCAGGACAGTCCTTATTGACTCCACCAGGAGGCCACTGCCCGGGAGCTTGACCATCATCTCAGCTCCATACCATCGCAAGAGGGGCAGCAACACCAGAGCTCACTTTGTAACCATTTCTGCCCATTTCCAAGACCTTGATGGTTTCCCTGTTAAGTGGCATCATGAAAACATGGAGCGCGACGTCTTCTGCAGTGTCTCTGCATTAATAGTGCCCACTGAAGTGGTAACTTATAATGAATGTGAAGATTTCTACCATGCTAAGCTCCCCTTTAAGAAGGAAGGACTGGGGTCCCTGTTGCCTTTATCACAGACTCCTAGCAGGGGCCTGACACAGGTATGTCAAACGAACAGCTGGGGCAGTCCAGGCGTTCCTGAGCTGGACTTGAGATGTCCTGAGGATATAGGAAGCCCCCTCTAAAATAACAGGCTCTGACCAGGCACAGTGGCTCACGCCTGTAATCCCAGTACTTTGGGAGGCTGAGGCAGGTGGATCACCTGAGGTCAAAGAGTTCAAGATCAGCCTGGCCAACATGGTGAAACCCTGTCTCTACTAAAAATACAAAAATTAACTGAGTGTGGTGGCAGGTGTCTGTAATCCCAGCCTCTCAGGAGGCTGATACAGGAGGATCACTTGAACTTGGGAGGCAGAGGTTGCAGTGAACCGAGATCGCACCATAGCACCGTAGCCTGGGTGACAAGAGCAAAACTCCATCTCAAAAAATATATATATATAAACATAAATATAAATATAAAATAAAATAACAGGCACTGATGGAGGGACTCTGTCATTTTGCTCAATATTGGCTCACAAGAATCATTAACAACAACAACAACAGAATTCTCAGAGCAGGACCGTGGGCAACAACACTTGATCCAAAACACGCAGAGGTCAGACCTATCAGCAACCATCTAAGGCAGCTTAGGAGGGAGCCCCAAATCCTTCTTTAGAGGAGAAAAGAAGTAAATTTATTCACCTGGAGGAGCACAGGAAATACTCTACATCATAACAATTATTCCAAACTGTATACTACATGAAACCAAGCCAGTGTATGTCACCATATGCCCCTGCCACTCTGGCAGAAATTTCTGGATCCTTGAACATCCAGAAGGCTATTATCATCCACACTGAGCCTCTCTAGTAGCACCACTGAAATGTGCATGCAGCCTCAGGCAAGCGGTGCATTCTCGGCCTGGCTCACATGCACTGGGCCAAGTCCACCTGAGGCTGACTGTGTGTGCTGGGCAAGAGTGAGTACCCTTGGAGGACACACACTGGGCCGTCTGCAAAGGTTCCTCCAATCTTTATACCACCACTAGGAAGCCTGCAGAACCAGCCTTCAGTCATACAAACTGGGAGGCCTGTGGCTGTGCCCTGAGCTCCTTCTCTTAGCTGATGCACATGACCATGAGGCAGGAATAGAAGCCCCACCTCAAGCCCTGGCTAGAGAGAGCTGAGCTTCGGCTAGGCAGGACAGCTGGCCAGTCAAAACAAAAGCACAACACCCGGATATCTCCAAGACTGAAAGCAACACTGAGAACAAGTAAGCTGCCATTTTTCTGAACTACATTTGCTCTCTCAAACTTGTCCATGCACATCCCCAAAACTGAGCCAGCAGCTGAGGGTTCAGCACTGTCATCCAAGAGAACTGTCAGGTAAATCAGGCCTGTTTAATTATGTTCAGAACTGCCTGGCCACCCATATCGCTGGAACATTGCTTATCAGGACTCTACAGTGAGTTCCTTTTGCTGACGCAAACTTCGCGTGCCCGAGGTCGGCTTTGTGATGGCAGAGAGGGCATGTCAGAAGGAAGGGGTGATTGCCAAGTCCAGAAACCAAGGGAGGCCAAAGGGCCATACTCACCTGGCTTTCAGACATGATGGTCCAGAAACCCAATCTCAGAGAACAAGGCTGCAAGGGCAAAGGTCCTTTGTTTTTCCACCTTCCAAAAACTAGCCCAGTGCTCTACACTCAGAAATGACCTTAACTCAGTCTTCTCCAGGCATCCACAGTCCCCTTTCCCTGGAGAGGCAGCCTCACCACAAGCCCAGGCAACCCTGATCCCAAGATGCTGCTTAGCTCTGAATTTTCACTGAAGGGCAAGTGTCTTCAGATGCCCCCACCAGACTCTGCACACCACAAAGTCAAGGATCATAGAGGTCCTGTCTCCCAGGACCTAGCTCGGATCCTGGAGTGCACTATGCTCAGATGAACAGATGACTGGGGGGATAGAGGGAGAAAGGATGGAGGGAGGGATGGAAGGATGGAGGGAGGGATGGAAGGATGGACTAAAGGATGAATGGAAGCAGGGATGAATGGAGGCAGGGATGGCTGACTGGACAAAGGGATGGAGGGAGGCAAGGAGGGAGGGAGGGATGGGTAGATGGATGCAAAAATGAGGGAGCTTGTTCTGGAGAAAATGCCAAGGGTGTGGCTAGACAGTCACTCCATAGAGAGGTTACCCGTGATGTTAATCAGCCATCTGAGTAGAAGCCAGGAAGAAAGATGGGCTTACACCAGCAGAGACACTGCCAGTTTGAACTACAAGGACAGAGAAATTGGAAGGGAATGAAACAAGGCTGTTGGATTTCTTGGATTCTATAAGATGCGACCATAGATATATTCAGATGAGAACATGGACTATTCTTCAAGAAAATCAAAGAATCACCCTGAAGGCAATTCAAAGACCATCCGGCCTGCCACTCCCACACAGGGCTAGGGGACAAGGCCGTTTCGTCCTCAGTTTCAGAGGGCAGGGGCCTCACACAGCCAAAGAAGGGCACCCAACAGAGCTGTGAGGGTGATGTTGCCACGCCACTGGGACTGGAAAGTAGGGCATCTAGCTAGAGGATTATTCTGGAGCCTTAAGATCCCATGGAATTTGTCTAGCTAGGTTTTGTACTTGCTTGGGACCTGCTTTCTTTCCTACTTCTCCCCTTTGGAACAGGAATGTCTGTCCTATACCCGCCCCACCATTGTGTTTTGGAAGCACACAACATGTCTGGTTTTACAGGTTCACGGCTGGAAAGAAATTTTGCCCCAGGATGAATCATAACTCAAGTCTCACCCATACCTGATTTAGACAAGATCTGGATGAGGCTTTGGACTTTAGAGTTGACGCTGGAATGAGTTAAGACTTTTGGGGCTGTTGGGATGGAATGAATATATTTTGTATGTGAGAAGGATGTGAGTTTGGGGGGGCCAGGGGTGGAATGCTATGAACTGAACTGAGTACCCTCAAAATTCATGTTGAAACCCAAACCCCAAAGCATTTGTAGATAAGGCCTGTTAAGGGGTGATAAAGGTTAAATGAGGTCATATGGGTAGAGGGCTCTAACCCCATAGGGCCGGTGCACTTACAAAAAGCGGAAACAGCCGGGTGCGGTGGCTCACGCCTGTAATCCCAGCACTTTGGGAGGCCCAGGCAGGTGGATCACAAGGTCAAGAGATTGAGACCATCCTGGCCAGCATGGTGAAACCCCGTCTCTACTAAAAATATAAAAAATTAGCCAGGTGTGGTGGTGGGCGCCTGTAGTCCCAGCTACTCAGGAGGCTGAGGCAGGAGAATGGTGTGAACCCGGGAGGCGGAGCTTGCAGTGAGCCGAGATCACCACCACTGCACTCCAGCCTGGGCGACAGAGCGAGACTCCTGTTGAAAAAAAGAGAAGAGAAGAGAAGAGAAGAGAAAAAGCGGAGACACCCAAGTGCGCTCGCTCGCTCGCTCTCTCTCGTGCCACTGTACTCCAGACTGGGTGACAGAATAAGACTCCGTCTCAAAAAAAAAAAAAAAAAAAAAAAAAATTACTTCATATATAATCACATTTTGGTTTCTTTCTTTACAAAAAGAAAAGAGATTAGAAAAGACAGCCCAATATAGCTGTAATTGTCAGTAGGGGAGTGGGTGGAATTGTGGTGTGTGTACAAAACTAAAAGCCATTTTTTAAAAGGAAGCTTTTACCCAGCATCTAACATAGCCTCCTCTTCCCATCCATCACTGAATTTTTTTGAGTTCTGCTCTTCTCTGCCTTAGAGAGGGGCAAGCCAGGTGGCGAGGGCTGGAACCACATGACTCCAAGGCCACCCAGGGCCACCTGTGCTGCAGAAGTGTTCTGCTTGGTTTGCTGTGTTGGCCCTGGGGTGCTCTACCAAAACCTCAACAGGTTGCCAACATTAAAACTCAGATTTCATTTCAAAACCCAGAATGTCTAACTCCCTTGAAAATTAGAAGGGAACAGGTACGGTGGCTCCCTCCAGCACTGTGGGAGGCCAAGGCAGGAGGATCACTTGAGCCCAGGAGTTTGAGACCAGTCTGGGCAACATAGGGAGACCCCATCTTCCTTAAATTTTTTTAATTAAAAAAAGAAAATCAGAAGGGCTGGCACACAGGGATTACAGTCCCCAAAGACGGTAACCGGCTAAAGCTAACTAGAGCCATCCCTTTAGAAGGGGCTACTCGCTAGTTCACCACAGTCTCCACCACTCCCTGTTACCCCTCTGACAGCTTGCCATCTGGTTGTAGGCCCAATCCCAGTGGACATTTACCTGTAATGACCATGCCAAGGCACAGAGGTGGGCAAAGTCTTCCTGGCAAACAGATGGTATGTACAGAGAGCTCCTGCCAGGCAAGGTATGCATGAAGCTTGGTCTAAATGATGCTCACAAGCCTCGGGCATGTAATCTTGGCTAAGGATGAGAGGGCTTGGGGACCACGCCCTAGGAAAAGCACTATGAAAAAACTGCAAAGTGCTATTCATTTGTTTAAATATTCACTGCAGGAAAGCTATTTGAGATGCTCAGTGCCAGGAGTTAACCTCAAGGAATTCAGCTCACCGGGGGATCAAATACATAACAAATTACCACTACACAACAGATTCACTCAAAGGCAGGGACACAGCTATGGGAGCTTAGAGAAGAAAGCTACTTGACACAGATACAAATTATTTTATGGTCAACAGAACATCAAACCATATCCCCAGTCTCATTCCCCATACCCCACTCCCACTCCATAAAAATGATACAGTGGCGTTTATAGCTATTACACCTCTTTCCCTTTATAAACCCCATTTCTAGTTTCCAAGGTCATTAAGGGGTTGAAATGATCAACATACATTCACGGGCTATTGTGAGCAAGACAGAGTCCCATACCCAGTGAATCTTCACCCTGGCCAGGGGCCATTTGGATTGGGACTTAACTGGTCTGTGGTGGAATACAGGCAGCAGTATTTCTGAAATGCTACCTTCGAACTGGAAGCCCAGGTTGAGAACCACTTGTATGACTGATGCTCACAGATAAATATTCATCTGTCCCCCGCACGCCTGGCATCTAAATGGACAAGGAAGATTCCAGGTGAGCGGGGTCAGAAGTGTGATATTGTGGTAAATTAAGAAATATATTTGCTTCTGCCCCAGGGTCCTGGCACACAGCTCCTAAAACCCTTGGAATTTCCTGAGCAATAGGGGTGCTAGGTACATCTTTTGTTCTGATATTTCGTCTTTCACCCTGGAATCCTGACACACAGAGCTCCTAATCCCTTGGGATTTCCTGAGTGATGGGAGGTCTTTTTTAATTAGGTGATTCTTGGTGGGCTCCTGGATGGGGGGTGGGCACCAGAAAGACCAAGCCATGATCGGAAGCTTGGAGAGAGGGAGAAAGGCGGAGAGTGAGTTAATAATCAATCATGCCTACGTGATGAAACCTCCACAAAAATCCCTTTAAAGTGCCGGGTTCAGACAGCTTTCGGGTTGGCAGACATATCCATGTGCATCCCAACTCCATAGGGACAGAAGTTCCTGTGCTCAGGAGCCTTCCAGGCCTCTGTGTGTTTCTTCATCTGGCTGTTCGTCTGTATCCTTTATCGTACTTTTTTTTACTCACGCAATAAAGTGGGGAACGTGTCTCCCTGAGCTTTGTAAGCAATCCTCACAAATTAATCAAAACCAAGGAGGGGGTCGTGGAGATCCTGATTCATAGCTGGTCGGTCAGAAGCAGGAGTGACCATCTACTACTTGCGACTGGCATTTGAAGTGGGTGGCAGTCTTGTGGAACTTACCCTGTGGGATCTGACTCTAACTCTAGGTAGATGGTATCAGAAGTGAGTTAAATTAGAGGATGCCGTTGGTATTCACTGGAGAATTGCTTGGTGTGTGAGGAAAACGCCCACATATCTTGGTGACTTGGGGTGAAGCCTTTATTGTTTGTTTTTTCCTATACTGTAAACAGGAACCATATATGGAGGGCACATGATGAGTAATTTTCACCAGCATCTGTTTTTCAAACTAGGAATTCCACCTTGAATGATGAAAGTATCTTCAGAACTGTCAGCAAATAATTACTCATCCACCCAGCTGTGGAAGACTGGGCACTGCCACTTGTCAAGTGTAGGAAAAGCTCTGAGAAACAGGACAACTGAGGGCCATCCCTGACAGCATAAAGTCTGGCAGAGAAGAGAGAAAAGAAAAATGCCAGCCAAATACATAAACCAAGTACGTTTCACCGTGATGTGCTTCTGCATGGAGTAAACAGTAACATGCAACAATTACACCAGAGCCAGCCTCCCCTTTTTTGGAGGGAGGTGATGGTTTTGAAATAGTAATCAATCTTTAAAACTGGTATACAGAGCATGTGCTAATGTATGACATGTATGGCTGACGAAGAGACTGAAACAGATTTTCCTTTGCCTTCTTCTAACACTGAATATGATGTACATAAGATAATCCTATAGAAAATACATAGCAAAAACAATATGTTTTGCTGAAAAAAAAAAAAAAAAAAAAAGGCTTTTGCCCCTGACATGGAATTTAACAAAACACATGCATTTATACGGAACTGAAGCCCTTTGAAATACTCTTTTTCTTCTCTTTTCCCACATATCAATATCTGGTCTCAGGAATCCCCATGTTCTTCCCAACATTTGTGCATAAGTAACTCATTTTAGACAGCAGGAGACAAGGGTGGGGAAAGGGGGGTCCAGGTTGTGGACTGGTGCAGAAGGTGACAGGAAGGAAGAGCGACTCACATGGAATACGGTGGGCTCTCCAGCCCCTATGGACTCAGAAGCAACAAGGGAACCACTAGGGTGGATCTCAGATCCATGGATGGGGTTTCCTCATAAGAGACTCCTGTGGGGCAGAAAACCCTGGGAACCCTCTCTCTCCTACCCCCATGCTCAGCTTCCTATCAGATGGAGAACTTTTTTCATTAGAAAGCTCCACCAACAGTCCCGGAACCATCCCACTTTCTCAGTTTTGAGCCCAGCTCTCAGCCATCCTTTGGAATTAAGGGTACTTTGGGTAGGGGCAAAGCAGGCTGAAGATATTGTTCTTCATGGAAGAAAACCTCAATGTGCCACATTGACATGATTAAAGGGACGTTTCAAACAAGTACTGAGAGTGCTCTCCTGACCAGATGAGTCCCCACAAAACTAAGCATTGCACCGCTCAAGGGCTCACACATGAATGTCAGGGTGCCCTTCAGGTGGACAAAGTGTCACCTCCTGAGAGATCTGACAACATGACAAGTCTTGATGGCACCTCAAGGGGTTGGACCACCCTGTCACACGAACCATCAGGACAAAGGGCAGCCTACTGCACATTTCACAAATGCTCTGCAAGGGCATTCCGGAAATGGGGAGCAGGAAGCTGATGGCAACTGATTCTCTACAGAGTCACTGGATTCTCTTTTTCTTTTTTCTTTTTTCAAAATTTCCCTTTGAACATAGGATTCTCTTTTTGATGTCACCTGTTCAGTCAGGTCACCAGTTACCTTAACAACTGCTTTGCCATGTATTAGTTTTATGTTTGTTCCCTTTGGGATGGAGATATATTATCAGAATCACCTGAGTGGCTTGATTGACAGGGGCTGTGTTTAAGAAAGCTTCCCAGGTGTGTTGTAAGAACCCCCAAGGAATGAACCGCTGGTCCCGTTCTTGAGCCTGGTTGCTAATGGAACCCACTAGGAGCAGTTTTCAAACAAGGATGCCACTTGAAATTCATTTATGTGCCGGGCATGGTGGCTCACACCTGTAATCCCAGCACTTTGGGAGGCTGAGGCGGGCAGATCACCAGGTCAGGAGATCGAGACCATCCTGGCTAACATGGTGAAACCCCGTCTCTACTAAAAATGCAAAAAATTAGCCAGGCGTGGTGGCAGGCGCCTGTAGTCCCAGCTACTCAGGAGGCTGAGGCAGGAGAATGGTGTGAACCCGGGAGGCGGAGCTTGAAGTGAGCCCAGATAGCGCCACTGCACTCCAGCCTGGGCGACAGAGTGAGACTCCATCTCAAAAAATAATAATAATAAGTTCATTTATGTGATAAGTATCTAGTCATGTTCTCATCACATTTATATATTCTAGTCTGAATATGTAAAGAACTCTTAAAACTCAAAAACAAAATGATGAACTAATTTTCAAATGGGCATGGGACTTGAATAGATATTTTTCTAAATAAAAAGATACACAAATGGCCAACAGTACATAAACAGATGCTCAACCCAATGTCATCAGTCATTGGGAAATGCACATTAAAACCACAATGATATGCCACTTCACACCTACTAGGTTAGCCATTTTTTAAAAAGCCAAACCAGGAAAAAAAAAAAAAAAAACGCAAAATAACAAGTGTTGGCAAAGACACGGAAAAGCTGGAACCCTCCTATATTTTTGCCGGTGGGAAAGTAAAACAGTGCAGCCACGGCCAGGCGTGATGGCTCACACCTGTGATCCCAGCACTTTGGGAGGCTGAGGCAGGCGGATCACGAGGTCAGGAGATCGAGACCATTCTGGCTAATGCCTGTACTAAAAATACAAAAAATTAGCCAGGTGTGGTGGCGGGCGCCTGTAGTCCCAGCTACTCAGGAGGCTGAGGCAGGAGAATGGCATGTACCCGGGAGGCAGAGCTTGCAGTGAGCCGAGATCATGCCATTGCACTCCAGCCTGTGTGACAGAGCGAGACTCCGTCTCAAAAAAAAAAAAAAAAAAAAAAACAACAAAAAAAAAAAACAAGTGCAGCCACTGTAGAAAACAGCCTGGCAGTTCCTCAGAAATTTACACATAGAATTACCATATGACCCAGCAATCCCACGCCTAGGTATATACCCTAAAAAACTGATTACTTCTACCTATATTTCATAGTAGCACTTGACAATAGCCAAAAGGAGGGAAACAACCTAAATGCCCACCAACTGAAGAACAGATAAACAAAATGTAAATGTAGCCTAGCCATACAATGAAATATTACTTGGCCATAAAATGGAATGAAATTTAGCCAGGAGTGGTGGCATGGAACTGTAGTCTCAGCTACTCAGGAGGCTGAGGCGGGAAGATTGCTTGAGCCTGGGAGGTCAAGGCTGCAGTGAACTGTGATTTACACCACTGTGCTCCAGCCTGGGTGACAGAGTGAGAGTCTCTCTCAAAAAAAAAAAAAAAAGTAATGAAATATTTGACATGTTACAATACAACATGGATGAATCTTGAAAACATTGTGCTAAGTGAAAGAAGCCACAGAAGGGCATATATTCTATGATTCTATTAATATGAATTGTTTAATAAAACAATGTCTCGCCACCTCTGATCACTATTATTAGTGCCTGATTTCTGAAATGCCTGTAAGAACAGAACTCTCTACAATAAACAGAACTGGAACATCATAGGCTTGAAGCCACAGGTATCATTTCTATCTTGAGATTGATCTTGCTCCTCAGATTTCCCGCATGAATAGGCAAATCCATAAAGACAGAAAGTAGAATGGTGACTGCCTGGGGCTGGGGATAAGGAGAAATGGGCAGCGACGGCTTAATGGGTACACAGTCTTCTTTTGGGGTGATGAAAATGTCTTGGAACTAGATAAAGGTAGTGGTTGCACAACACTGTAACAATACCAAATGCCACTGAATTGTACACTTTAAAATAGTTAAGTGTTTAATGTTTAATTTTATTTTTTAATTTTTTTTTTTTTTTTTTTTTTGGAGACAGGGTATCTGACTCTGTCGCCCAGGCTGGAGTGCAGTGGCGAGATCGTGGCTCACTATAACCTCCGCCTCCCAGGTTCAAACGATTCTCCCACCTCAGCCTCCCGAGTAGCTGGGACTACAGGTGCGTGCCACCAAGCCCGGCTAATTTTTGTATTTTTTAGTAGAGATGGGGTTTCACCATGTTTAATTTTATGTCATGTTAATTTTACCTCGATTTTTTAAATAGAGGAAAGATGGATATCGGGGCTTCCTGGGCCCTGCTGATCAGAACCTCCTAGGATGGCACAAATACAAATATATAGCTCCCAGGTTCATCTAACATGCAGCTAGGATTGAAAAGCACCAGGTTAGGATACTGTATACATGCACACACAACCTTCAATATAAAAGTGGGGGCCGGGTACAGTGACTCATGCCTGTAATCCCACACTTTGGGAGGCCGAGGCAGGCAGATCACTTGAGGCCAGGAGTTCAAGACCTGCCTGGCCAACACAGCGAAACGCCATCTCTACTAAAAATACAAAAAATTAGCTGGGTGTGGTAGCACACGCCTGTAATTCCAAGTACTCAGGAGACTGGGGCATGAGAATCGCTGGAACCTGGGAGCCAAGGTTGCAGTGAGCCAAGATCGTGCCACTGTACCCCAGCCTGGGTGACACAGCCAGACTCTGTCTCAAATATATATATCTCGTATGTTTATCATATACATCATATATCATATATGATAAAATGATATATATGATAAATATATATGATATACGATAAATATATGATATATATAAGAACTGTGGCCAACACCTCAGGGTTTCACCTGATGCTACACTCATCATGGATAAAGAGCATAACATTTCTGCCTGCTCGCTCTTCCTAGAAAAGAAAATGTGCATTTTAAAACAATCTAAGTAGATGTGCAACATTCAGAAAATGAAGGTAATGGCTACGTCGCAGATATGAGGCACTCAAAAGCAACATAACCAGAACAGTGAGTGGATTCATAATCATGTCCCCAGAATGATGAACACAGTTTAGTCTGCATAGTCTTCAAACAAACCAGAGAGTGGTGGTCACAAATCAGCGGACCACTGTGTGCTCATTATGAACACCAAATAAGGGCAAATATGAATGGGCTCTTAGGAGTACCAACAAGACCAGATGGGCAGGTAAACTTCAGTTGGAGCCATGGGCAGCTCAACAAAAGAAAGAACAATCTAACTTGGAGCTGGCTACCATCTGTGGTTAGAGATGTCATTCAGCAGGAAGGACCCAGCCACATGACTGCGGATGGGCCAACGCTTTTTATTTGTGTGGGAAATCTGAGGAGTAAGACTGACCTCAAAATAGAAATGATGCCTGTGGCTTCAAGCCTATGATGTTCCGATTCTTTTCACTGTCCAGAGTTCTTATAGGCATTTCAGAAATCAGGTGTGAGTAACAGTGGTCAGAGATGGCAAGACATTGTTTTATTAAACAACTCCACTGGAGTAGAGGTAGTTACTATGAAGGATCCCTGTACATACAATTCATGTGCTCATTTATAAACAAACTATGCTGCAATTGACACCTTTTCCCAGCACCTTCTTTTTCTTGCTTCTTAAGAGTTCTTACTTTGATCCCATCTTTTGATCCCAGTAAGCATAAGACCTAATTAGTAACAGATTGATGGCCTAACAGGCATACTTCTGTTTCACCTTTACTTTCACAGCAAGTCATGGGAGGAAAAAAAGAACTGAAGAACACATCGCTTTCTTTAAAACCCATTCATTAATACGAGAACTATAACTTTAATGTAGGGCTGTCTTTTTGGTGAGAAAAAAACCCAACCACTTCTTACACCTCCCAGCTTTGCAAACATTACCGGCCAACCACTTCACAAAACCAATTCCAGTAACTCCTGTGCTTGAGGTACCACTATGTCATTGGTTTGCTTCATAGAAAATGCCCTGATTTTCATTTATTTATGTAGTTTGGAACAAGCCAACATACTCACTTTCTTTAACTCTGGGTGGAGAGGTAAAGCAACCCAACACCAGCTAGACATAAAAAAAGACTATGGAGAAGAGAGGAAAGACCGAGAGACGTGCTTGCTTTTTCTGCTACACAATCGATACTGAAGAGCTCCCAAGGAATCCAAGCTGTCTGTGAACTTCCTGTGGGTTTGGAGAGCGTTCTTCCACAAACTAATCACATGGGTCACAGAGGTGAAAGAAACAGCTTAGCTTTGGCTCTCCACCACCTGGTTGGGATTAATCTACATGGTTTTATAACTCCAAAAATGAGACAAAAGTAGCATTTGTGCTTGAAGTCAAATGCTAGGGTGTTATTTTCACTGATGCAGAAAAGGGATGACCACTCCAACAGATAGATGAGAGAAGGGCTACTAACCATTCCTAAATAAATGGGAAGAAGGTGATATGTTTCTCTACTTTACATAACAAGAGAAAAACTGGCCCACCTTAAGAAAATCCAGACTTTGGATTCCATCAAATATTTACTGAGCTGGCACTAGGTTTAGAGCTGAGACACTGACAATGACTCAGGAAAAACAAGTATTTTATCAGTCATGTGTTTACGTAAAACTTCAATGTCATCTATCTTTTAAAAGGAGCTGAGTGGCAAATAGCACAACAAAGAGAATTCTCTCTACTAGTAATTCTAAAGCATAATGAGGACATGTGTTCCTTTTTAAAAATTGAAAGTAAGTCTATCTAAAGCCTTGAGGTAAAACTGAGGGCCGGGAGTTGTTCAAACAGGAATTATTGGTTCTGGCCACTGCAGTCGCATTTTAAATGCAAGAGCTACTCTGTCCGCCTGTAACTAACTACATGTGAATGCAAGAAGCTATTCTTGGTAATCCTTGACATTTTTGTCAGTATGCCACGTCCATGGTGACATTTTGGAGGTTTATGATATGCGTTCAGTGGGGTGGTTTTCAGTGCCTTGGCTTTTAATATTGAGAATAACAAGGTGACAATCTTGGGTTAACCTAGCCAGGTCAATCACAGAATGATGTATCTGGAATGCCTTTTGAATCAGTATTATCTACAGCAAACCAAACAGTGTCACAGTGCTCCTGAAGAAAATGTACAATGTTCCCCTGGGGGAAAAATGTTAAAAGCACTGTAGAGTTAGCCACCATGGACTTCAGCCCTACCATTTTAGATCCAAACCACCCCAGCCGTTAGAAAGCAAACGATCACCCACTTCTTTTTTTTAAATAACAAAATATCAGTTTCTAAACACAAGAACTTAAAGCATTACACACGCATTCCAAAAGCACATATGAATATTCTTTGAGACAGGGTCTCACTCTGTCATCCAGGCTGGAGTGCAGTGGCACAATCTCGGCTCACTACAACCTCTGCCTCCCGGGTTCAAGCGATTCTCCTGCCTCAGCCTCCCAAGTAGCTGGGATTACAGGTGTGCACCACCATATCCAGCTAATTTTTGTATTTTTAGTAGAGACGGGGTTTCACCATGTTGGCCAGGCTGGTCTCGAACTCCTGATTTCAGGTGATCCACCTGCCTCAGCCTCCGAAAGTGCTGGGATTACAGGCATGAGCCACCGTGCCTGGCCAAAGATGCTGTCTTTTAGGACACAGTCTCACCGCTAAAATAACAGGCATACCATGCATGCACTGCACAGTACTTCCTGTTCCACAGAACTCCTTACAGCCCCAGCAGCAAAGCTGAGAAGCAATCTGGGAAAAAACCCAGCTCCTCTGCTGATCCACACATGACAGCCTTGATATCCACTTTGGCAGAACCCTTTACTCCTCAAGCCAGCGAGGATTCTGAGGGAGGGTCTCAGGAGCTGGGGTGAAGCAGCCTCAAAATCTTGGGTCAAGTGATCCTCCCACCTCAGCCTCCCGAGTAGGTGGGACTACAGGTATGTGCCATCACACCCAGTTAATTTTTAATTTTTTGTAGAACAGGGTCTCCCTATGTACCCTAGGCTGGTCTCAAATTCCTGGGCTCAAGCAATCCTCCCGCTTCAGCCTCCCAAAGTGCGGGGATTACAGGCATGAGCCACGACACCTAGCCGACTTCTATTCTTAACATCTGTCCAGTATTAAGTGACTGCTAGTTATGGAACAAAGTCTAATCATATAATATGAATTTTTTTAACTCTCTAGCATCACTGAATGCTACAATTTCCAAGTTCCAGAATACTATGACGTTACACCTAGAAACCAGTAATTCTATACATACTCAGAGTATTTTCAGATTTGTGGCCAAGCTAATGCAACAATAATGAAAGTGTGTGACACAAAAGCATTGGCTGTACAGTCATGCATTGCTTGCTGATGAGGATATGTTCGGAGAAACACATTGTCAGCCAATGCTGTCACCGTACAAACATCACACAATGGGCTTATACAAACCTAGTTGGCACAGCCTACTACACACCTAGGCTATGCAGTAGAGTCTAGTGCTCCTAGGATACAAATCTGTACTGAATACTATAGGCAATACAGTAACACAATGGTATTTGTGTCTAAACATAGCTAAACATAAAAAAGGTACAGTAAAAATATGGCATCATAATGTTAAGGAACGACCACTGTATATGCAGTCCATCATTTCAGTGCAAGACTGTATTAACATGGTAAACGAGAATGACATCGGCCAGGCACAGTGGCTCACTCCTGTAATTCCAGCACTTTGGGAGGCCGAGGTGCACAGATCAAGAGGTCAGGAGTTCGAGACCAGCCTGGCCAACATGGTGAAACCCCGTCTCTACTAAAGATATAAAAAATTAGCCAGGTATGGTGGCGTGCGCCTGTCATCCCAGCTACTTGGGAGGCTGAGGCAGGAGAATCGCTTGAACCCGGGAGGCGGAGGTTGCAGTGAGCCAAGATCGCACCATTGCACTCCAGCCTGGGTGACAGGGCGAGACTCGGTCTCAAAAAAAAAAAAAAAAAAAGAATGACATCAATCATGGGGTGGTAAACAGAGCATGGGTCAATTCCTCCAGCCTGCCTCCTGTCTTTGTAAATAAAGTTTTATTGGAACACAGCGAGGCCTGTTTGTTTCTGAATTGTCTATGGCTGCTTCTGCACTACAGCAGCAGAATCGAGCAGTTGCAACAGAATCTTCATGGCCTTCATTAACAAGTCCTATGGGCTTAAAAAAAAAAAGAGAGAGAAAGAGACAGAGAATTCTATGGCTTTCAAAGCCTGAGATATTTACTATCTGGCCCTTGACAGAAAAATCTCAATGGCTCTGCTCTAATCTGTTATCTCTCTTTAGTAACATTTCACTTCCAGCAACTTCGCTTCCCCAGTCACAAAATCATGAGAATGCAAAGAACAGTTGCTCAGCGAGGAAAAACAGTTATCATAAATCCTGAGCCCTTGTCTTTATACTGCTGAGCCTCCAGTGCTACTCAACTACAAGGAAAATAAGGAGGCAACTCAGAAGCAGAAGTGGAATCATGGAGAGAGGGAATTTTTAATTTTATTATTATTATCATTATTATTATTATTATTATTCGAGACAGGGTGTCACTCTGTTGCCCAGGCTAGAGTGCAATGGTGCAATCTTGGCTCACTGGAGCCACTGCCTCCCAAACTCCAGCGCTCCTCCCACCTCAGCCTCCCAAGCAGCTGGGTCTTCAGGCACATGCTCAGCTATTGTTTGTATTTTTTGTAGAGACAGGGTTTTGCCACGTTGCCCAGGCTGGTCTCAAACTCCTGGGCTCAAGTGATTCACCCGCCTCGGCCTCCCAAAGTGCTGGGACTACAGGCATGGGCCACTGCACCCAGCTAAGGGAGGGAATTTTGATAAGCAGAAGACTAAAGATGCTGAGGTGTCCCAAAGCTGAAGGAGTATGTAATATGACCACAAGGACAAAGAACATGTGAGTGCCTGTTCTGCAGCAGACACTCGCCTAAGATCTTTGCCTAATCTTATTGAGTCTTCATAACAACCCAGAGGGCAAATGCTTTGTCCCCATTTTATGGAAGAGGAAACTGAGGCTCAGAGAGCCCAAATAACCTGCCTTAGGAGACACAGCAAATGGCAGTCCCCAGTCGGACTCAAAGCTATCCATGTCTGAAATCAGGGCTACCCACACCTAGGTAGTCCCTGCAGTTAGTGGTACAGTAAGTAGTAAGTCCTCACTAATGTTTTCAGTAGATCCATGGAAACTATAACTTTAAGCAAAACAACACATAAGGAAACCAATTTGACCACAGGCTAATTGGTATTAACTAGAGTTAAGTTCCTACAACCTATTTCTCGTCACAAAAACATCACCAAACTTCTAAATAAAGACCCCTAAACACTTCTAATGTTAAACATTGAAATAAACGTGTGAAACAAAAGAATGTTAATATTTAAAGGCCAAGTATCAATTGGTCATTTATCCACAGAATTCACTTGACTCCAAATACTGCCAGGTAACCAGATATCACTTCAACTTTATAAAACAAATAGTGGTACTAATGAGTCACCCTATTAGATAAATGCCTCAATGAAAAAGTTAGTTGCCTTAGTGAAAACCCCACTATATTTTTAATTTAGTAATGATTACTAGGTTATTACATGGTGGTATCCTCCCCTTACAGCTGGCAAGACTCTTGGGCAATGTTAACATGTGGCTTCTTGGCAAGTTTCCCTAGCAATTGTATGGACATTTCGAGAAGCCCAAAAAAAGCTTTTTGCATGGTTAGAGGCTGCCAAGTCTAATCTATATAGTCTGGTTTCTCCAACTACCAAATCAAGGTAACTACCTGAATTTAAAAACAGATTTGCTTTAAAAATTGTTTGTAAATGCCCAGGCGTGGTGGCTCACATCTGCAAACCCAGCACTTTGGGAGGCCGAGGCAGGCAGATCATTTGAGGTCCGGAGTTCGAGACGAGCCTGCTCAACATGGTGAAACACCATATCTACTAAAAATACAAAAATTAGCCAGGCATGGTGGCATGCACCTGCAGTTCCAGCAACTCGGGAGGCTGAGGCAGAAGAATTGCTTGAACTTGGGAGGCAGAAGTTGCAGTGAGCCAAGACCACGCCACTGCACTCCAGCCTGGGTGACAGAGTGAGACTCTGTCTAAAAACAAACAAACAAACAAAACAATGTTTGTAAACTATTGAGGTATAACCTGCATACGATAAACTCTCCCATTTTACATGTAAGATTCAATGTTTTTTATAAATTTACTGACTTATGCAACACACAATCCAATTTCAGTACATTTCCATCACCCCAATGACATCTCGTGTGCCCATCTGCAGTAACCATCTTTTCCACCCCCAGCCCCAGGCAACCACTAATCCACTTTCGATCTCCATGGATTTGCCTTCTCTGGTCACTGCAAAAATCAAATCATGTAATTATATTGTGTCCACATCTGCTTCTTTCACTTAGTATCACATTTTTGAGGTTCATCCACAGCTCCCCTTTTCACGTGAAACCTATCTAGTGCTTGTGTATCCAGTGGCTGCACACCACAGTTTAAAGCTGGGTTGGGTATGAAGGAGGGGAAGAAGTGGAGAAAGCATGGAAGGTTCTCCCTCAATCACTGTTGAATTAATCCTTTATGATATACCTAGGCTAGTGATGGTGAATATGTGAGCGTGCATTCATTCAACAATACAGAGTGAGTGCATGGCAGACATCTCTGGGGTGTCTGCTCATTTCAAACCAAGCCTCCATTATTCTGGGAACCACAGCTGGGCTTCCAGAGAGCTCTAATCCTCCTGAAAGCATATGCAAGCCTCTGTGTGCTGGCGCCTTTTTCTGAACACAGAATCCCTACCTTGTGTCAGATTTCCCAGGGTCCATGATTCCAAAATCCTTTAGAATCCCTGCATTCTACTGTGGAGCCTTGGAGCAAGTCTAACAAGGCTGTCAACTGCACAAAAGAACACTCACCAAACAAAGATGAAGGACAAACTTAGAAATATTAGGTTGAACCATACAAATATCAAGAGTTTAATAGTTCTAAAAAACCACTGGAACTGAAAAAGAACATTACTAGAAAAACTGGCAAAATTCAAATGTCTAGAGTTCAGTTAATAGTAATGTTATCAAGGCTGGCTTCTTAGCTTTGACAAAGAAACATCACCACAGAATATACTATGGTGATATTAGATGTTAACAACAAGGAAACCATCTAATCTTTGCAACTTTTCTGTAACTCTAAAATATTCCAAAATAAAAATATATTAAAACAAACAAATTAACAAAAAAATTGGGTTTTATTCATTCCATGCCTAGAACTAGCTCCTAAGGCAAACATGAAAAACAGAACTACAGAGGAAATAACTGCACATAGGCACCATTATAATTTTAGTACTTATATAACCATAAATATCAGGGTGAAAAAGACAGGAATATTTATTAAGTGAGGGGATAGCAGCTCAGTGGCAGCCTAAACCTCCAATCTTATGCCAATCATGAAAACTACGGGGCGGCAAGGAACAGAAAATACATGAGTAAGAATGCCTTAGCTGGCTGCAAATAACAGAAATTCTAATTTGACTGGCTTTAAAGGATAAGGGGATGCTGTTATCACATTTCACATAAGAAAATGTACTAAGGGCAGACAGCTACCAAAGCTTAATTCATCCATCCACCCACCTCATCAAAGATATAGACTTTCCACTCCACCACCCTCAGCTTCTCAACCAGCTCCCTTCTAGTTTTGGGGGAATCAGTGTGGCTGCCCACCTCCAGGTTTCCATGGAGACAGAGCATCAATCAGCGGGAGTTCCTTCCACGTAGGTCTATGGGGACAAGGAGCCTTCTCCCCAACCATGCCTGTCTCATACCTCCCCTCACAACTCGTTGCCTGGGTCTGAGTCATGTGCTCCTGCCTCAGCCAATTGCAGGCCCAGATGCTGTATGATTGGCTTAGAGCAATCTCAGGCACTGTTGATATTAGGGGCTGGATCATTCATTGCTGTGGTGGGGTCTATCCTGTGCATTGTAGGATGTTCAGCACCATCCTTGACCTCTACCCACTGGATGCCAGCAGAACCTATCCCCAGGTGTAACAGTCAAAAAAATCCCTCCAAATGTTTCCGAATGCCCTGAGTGTAGGGGGAAGGAAGAGGGAATCCTCCTCAGTTGAGACCCACTGGCTTAGGGCAATCAGGTCACCCCAATAAAATAGGTGCTCTGACAGCTTACAAGGAGGGACTGCTCTTGAGAACATCAGAATAGTGTACATGAGGAAAACTCAGTGAAATGCAGCAATACAAAACGATCATTACGAATCAATAAAACCTGTCTCTACATACATAATTACATTCAGCAAACATTTATTGAGGGTCTACTATATGCTAAGTACTATATAGACAAAACACAATAAAATCTAAATGAGATTATTTAAATTTATTTTTAAACTATAAATAACTAGATCTCTGCTTGGTTCCTTCATTCTCAATCTCTTTTTCACTTTTTATTTTGGAATAATTACAGATTCATAGGAAGTCGTAAGAAATATACAGGGAGGTCTCTGTGAAATGTCTGGAATAAGCAAATCTATAGAGATGAAAAAGCAGATTAGCAGTTGCCAGGGGCTGGGGGTATGGGGGCTGACTGCTAATGAACATGGGGTTTCTTCATGGAGTATTCAGAACTACATAGGGGTGACGGTTGCACAATCTGGTGAATATAACAAAACCCACTAAATTGTACACTTTTATTTATTTTTATTTTTTGATTTTATTTTTTTGAGATGGAGTTTCACTCTGTTGCCCAGGCTGGAGTGCAGTGGTGCGACCTCAGCTCACTGCAGCCTCCGTCTCCCAGGTTCAAGTGATTCTCCTGCCTCAGGCTTCTGAGTAGCTGGGGTTACAGGTGCCCACCACCACGCCCAGCTAATTTTTCTTATATTTTTTTAGTAGGGACAGGGTTTCACCATGTTGGCCAGGCTAGTTTCAAACTCCTGACCTCAAGTGATCCGCCCACCTCGGCCTCCCAAAGTGCTAGGATTACAGGCAAGAGCCACCGTGCCCAAGGTAAATTTTATAGTATGTGGATTATATCTCAATTTTTTTTAATGGAAATAATTTTTAGGGCAAATCCAGTTGACCCCATACTCCAAGGCCTCCCCCATGCTGGGGACAGGCACCTGTCCACAGGACAGAGCTCTAAGTGGCAGAAAGAACACGTCTCTTGCAGTGACTATGTGGTCTCCTGGCCCAGCTCCAGGCCGCCTGGAAACACCACACCCAAGCCAGTAGATGCCCTCTTTCCTAGAGCACGGAGCCTCGTGCGGAGGAGCTGCTTGGGGCACCTCCGCCTGCCTCAAAGATCTACCCACTGCCACTGTGTGGCTGGTGACCCCAGGCTTGGTGCAGCCATCTCCCCCGTTCATTCTTAACATCAACATCCCCACCTCCTCCCCATGCTCTCTCTCAGTTCCTTCAGTTTTAAAGAAATGAAAAGAGAACCCTCCAGATGAAAAATGCTGGAGATCCCACAGCTCCATAAGCGGCCTTTCAAGATGTCCTTGCCCTGCATCTGTAGAATTTCTGAGCAAAGGCAGAAGCACTCCACTTCTCTCACCCCTCCTTCCTCCACAGAAGGGAGAACCGAAGGAGGGGTGAGTGAATGGCTCGGAGCATCTTAGGCAGCCTGATCACTCCCTCCACACACAAACGCACACACACATACACACACACATTCGAAAGGCCAGGCCAGCTCTCCGGGTTGCTGCAGAACACAAGTGTGAACAGATAGATGCATTTTCTTCTGTTCCACTGCATATATGTATACTCTTGACAGTAAATACCTATCAATTGAGAGTATTCTAAGAATTGAAGAATACACTCATAGTAATACATGTTCCCAGTTTCATATACTGGTTCAGGGTTTTTCATATAAATATGTTTGAAATTTGTTCATGGAAATACAGAAATCAGGTCTCTGTTGCATAGTATCTCAGGAACTGACAACAGGCTTGAAACAAATTCAGCCGCTAAAGATGAAGCATTGTAACCAGGTGGATAGAGGTAGCTCAGCAGTTCTCAGCCAAGGGATATTGCCCGCCCTGGGGGCCATTTGGCAATGTCTAGGGACATTTTCGAGACAGCTGAGGGTGGGGAGTTTGCTACTAATATCTAGATCTAGTGGGGACAGACCACGGATGCTGCTAAACATCCTATGCTACGTATGACAGCCCTAACAACAAGGAATTACCCCACCACCAGGGTTACTTTAGACCAGAGTTGAGAAACCCTGGTCTAAAGTAACACGTTCAGGATTGCTTGAGCCCAGGAGTTGGAGGCTGCAGTGAGCTATAATCATGCCACTGCACTGCACTGCACAGCCTGGGCAACGGAGCAAGACCCTGTCTCCAAAAATAAAATAAAACAAAAATAACACTTTCTTGGTTTGGACACCTTTTAGGACATTGCACATCAGCAATACAGTAACTTGAACAGCTCAACATGTTTCTCTATGTAACCGAGTTACTGAACACACAAAACCACCACCACCAATGAATGCTTCTGAGTGGGGTTAATAGAAGGATTTTCGGTTGGCCCCAGTGAGTCCTGGCTCCTCCTTAGGTGCTAGTAAGATTCCTCTGCTGCCCTCCTGATTTCACCTGCCTTCGTTCAAGCATTAGTGAAATCCTCTGCACCGTGTTTCCTTCACAATGTCTCTGACACAATCCTTGCCTTTTCTAGCCCAAGTGCCCCTGATTGCTCTAATTCAGGCCTGTGACCACCTGAGAAAACCTCCAATAGTTTCCAACTGGCTTCTTCTCTTAGCAAGCCTACCTCTCCCCACCCCCATATTTGGCTAGCTCATCAACTATGTTTTTGGTACAGCACATCTGATGCGAATCCCAATGTGAGTGATTCTCCATGCTTGCACAAGAAACGAGGACCCTCTGGGGGTATTATGAGAAGCCAGGGAGAGGAAAAAAGGTGTAAAATGCTTCGCACAGTACCTGCCTAAGCATGTAATAAATGCCAGCTGCTGTGTTTGTTATATAGACACCAAGATGACCAGATGCTTCCATTCTCACTAAGATAACAATGCACGTGGGGGTGTTAGCTTCCTACCAATGCTGTAACAAATTGCCACAAACCGAGTGGCTTAAAACAATACAAATTTATTACCTTACAGTTCTGGAGGACAGAAGTCCAAAATCAGTTTCACTCGGCAAAAATCAAGGTGTCAGCAGGTCTGCGTTCCATCTGCAGGCTCTAGGGAACAGTCCATTTCCTTGTCTTTTCCAGCTTCTAGAAACTGCCTGCATTCCTTGGCTCATGGCCACTTGACTCCAACCTCTGCTTCCGTTATTACATCTCCATCTCTGACTCTGACCTCACCCTCCTCCCTCCCTCTAGTAAGGATGCCTATGATGACATCAGGCCCACCTACATAATCCAGGATCATCTCCCTATCTCAAGATCCTTAACTTAATCACATCTGCAAAGTCTCTTTTGCCATGGAAGGTTACTTATTAACAGGCTTCAGGGACTACAACTTGGACATCTTTGAGGGGCCACTATACCACAGTAAGAATTAAACATCAAACAATAATGAATGCAAGATCAAAATAACTAACAGGTATAGCAAGGTGTAAGGGGCATGCACAGTTACCTAGCCACAGTTACCTAGCCAATGGACAGTCAAGAACAGGCAGGAGACCTGGCTCAACTCTGAAGTCGAACAGACGCTGACCTCATTGGCTATAGGAAGTGAGGCTACTGAGTTAATCTCCCTTGGCCTCAGTTTTATCACATGATCGCCTATACCTCATGCAGCCATCATGGGCTTTCGATGAAAACATTCATGCAATTCAACCTGAAAAAGCTGATAAAGGAAAAAAGAAAGAAAACATCCATGCAAAAGCCTAGTGTATTCCACACATGTCCGTCACAATCACAGAGCCAAGGGATCCTGGCAGGGAGAAACATGCAGACAGGAACAGCATGGTGAGGTCTCATGGAAAAGAACACGAGCACAAGGTAAGCCCCACAGCAGCCTGTCTGGTGTTGCCCAAACCCTGGAAGACTGCCTTAGACTCAGAAATTGTGCAACAAACAGTTGTTGAATGAACAAATAAATGAATGAATGAACAGAGGCAGGATGCTTAAAAATCGTGTGGATTGGGCAGCTGGGTGGCGTTCTGGAAAGAGCACCCAAACGGGGGTCAGACGACCCAGTTCAAGTCCCTTGCCCTTCTAACAGCCAGCAGAACATACCCATTGGCTGTGGCTGTCAAGTAGAAAAAGAAATTTGAGTAAGATGATCCTAGCTCTTCCAGCCTCAAAGCTGTGGGACTCTGAGCTACAAGCTCTGGCCTGAGTCTTACCTCCCTTACATGACAGCTCTGGGTCAGTCGAGTTGACTCATTCCCTCATTTATTCCGAACACACCCAGTACTTCCTCAAGGCCAGCACTTTTCTCCTGTTCCCCCTTATCTTGCCCAGATCTTGCTTTTTTTCAAAAAAAGAAGGAAAATCCCACACCAAAAAACCAAGCATCAAACTACAAAGTTAACTTATCATTTCTATGGCTGGTAGTTTCCCTGCATGAGTCTTGTGTGGTTTACATTAGTGGCACACTAATATACTAACTGAATATATTAACTCAGAGTACCTTGACCACTTTATGAAAAGGTATTTAACGGATGGGCGCAGTGGCTCATGCCTGTAATCCCAGCACTTTGGGAGGCTGAGGCAGATGGACCACCTGAGGTAGGAGTTCAAAACCAGCCTGGCCAACATGGCGAAACCCTGTTTCTACTAAAAACACAAAAACTAGCCAGGTGTGGTGGTACACGCCTGTAATCCCAGCTACTTCGAAGGCTGAGGCAAGAAAACTGCCTGAACCCGAGAGGGGGAGGTTGCAATAAGCCAAGATCGCACCACTGTACTCCAGCCTGGGCAAGAGCGAGACTCCGTCTTAAAAAAAAAGAAAGAAAAGGTATTCATCGTTGGGCAGAATATATGGGAAGAACACTTTTGCCTCTTTTGTAAAGATTCACTGTCTTTGACAGTTGTGTTTACGTGTGCGTCTTGCAGGGTTGTGTGGGTATTATCCTATTGATGGACTGAGTGGATCATCCTATAGATGATCTTGATTTTCTACTGCTGGAAAAGCACTAGAACCCCTCACCCAGAAGGATGGGCAAGGACAAAGATAACCCCAGTCTCAAGTGAGCCCACCTTTTCTCTGAAGTGATCATTATCCGAGAAACTGAATCAATCCTGGGATGCCTTGCAACCATTGTTATCTTCACTTCATGTGTCTGTGTGCCACCTCCCAGACCAGCTTGGTCTCCACATACTGTCCCTGCACACAAAAGGCCAAGAATCTCCACAAATATTTCTTCACTTTATTAGATTTAAACGGGGATAACTGAACTCAGTAGAATTTAACTTTGCTTTTATTCCATCAGATACGTTTTATTGAATTTCTGGGAAAGACAGACACCACTAGCAAAAGGACCTGGAATGGAAGTCAAGAAGCCCACTGTAGGCTCACCAGATGACCATGAACATGCTGCTGACCCATGGTCTCCTAAAGTAGAACCTAACTAGAGATGGTGATACGCGTTATTTCCACTTCCCAAATCAGAGTAAAAGGAAGGAGAAGGAAACTTGAAGATTTCCAAACATCCAGGAGCTATTTTTGGAAATGAATTACTTTTCCTTTCACTTTTCTTTGAAAAATAAATAAATAAATAAATAAATGGAAGGAAAGGAAAAGAAAGATGTTAGACCAAAAAATAAGGGTTGATGATCTAAATGGAAGCAAGAGACGCTTCTTAGAGGGACTGACCCCTTACAGCCTTAAAAACAAGATGCTCCCCCATGTTCATACAAACACTATATAACCTTAAAAAAAGAAAAAAGGAGAAATCACTACCTGTTTATCAGAAAGCTCAACCAGGACAGTTTGTATAATCCAGAAATAGACTCTGCAGGATAAATATAGCAAACCTCCTATTAGTTAATACTGAATAACTAAATAAAGGTTCCAAGAAGGTAGCAATGATGTTATTTGGCTGTTAAATGGGGATCCAACCTAGCAAATTCCAGAGCTATGGATTGTTTTCCCCTTAAAGCAAAAGAGTCTTCAGAAGACTTGTAAGATACCACAGAATTCCTCCATGAAGCACAGGTGAAATCCCATCTGGTGAGCAAATGGGTCCCCAAAAGCTTATGCCATGACACGATCTTGCTCTTCCGCCATCAGCATGATTATTTACACTTTGATCTCAAATGTGATATCATCCACCATACTTAAGCTGCCCAGAGCTGGCATTTCCAGTACCATACAACTCCACCTGAGCTACAGGAAATGGAACATGAGGTTTCAACCACTCAGTCCATCTATAGGATAATACCCAAACAACTCTGCAAGACACACACGTAAACACAACTGTCATAGACAGTGAAACTTTACCAAGGGGGCAAAAATGCTCTTCCCATATTTTCTGCCCAATGGTAAATACCTTTTCATAAGGTGGTTAAGGTACTCTGAGTTAATATATTCAGTTAATATATAAGTGTGCCACTAATGTAAACCACACAAGACTCATGTAAGGAAACTACCAGCCATAGAAATAAGTTAACTTTGTAGTTTGTTTTTTTGTTTTTTTGTTTTTTTTTTGGTGTGGGGTTTTGTTTTGTTTTGTTTTTTGAGACAAGGTCTCACTGTCACCCAGGCTGGAGTGCAGTGGCACCACCACGGCTCACTGCAGCCTGGATCTCCCCAGCTCAAGCAATCCTCCCAGTTTGGCCTCCTAAGTAGCTGGGACTACAGGCACATGCTACCCTGCCCACGTAATTATTTCATTTGTTTGTAGAGACAGAGTCTCCCTATGTTGCCCAGGTTCATCTTGAACTCCTGGACTCAAGCAATCTTGCCACCTGGGCCTCCCAACGTGCTGAGATTATAGGCATGAACCACCACGCCTGGCCTAACTTTGCAGTTTTTAACCAAGTTTTTGGGTATGATTCCCAGTAAACCACGAAAATTATACGCACAGTATCAATCTATAGAAACAGTGAATTTAAACTGAAGGTAGGTTTTTTTGTTTGTTTGTTTTTTGAGACAGAGTCTCACTCTGTTACCCAGGCTGAAGTGCATTGGCGCGATCTCGGCTCACTGCAACCTCCCCCTCCCGGGTTCAAGCGATTCTGCTGCCTCAGCCTCCCAAGTAGCTAAGACTACAGGCGCACACCACTACACCCGGCTAATTTTTGTGTTTTTAGTAGAGACAGGGTTTCACCATGTTGGCCAGGCTGGTCTTGAACTGACCTCAAGTGATCCACCCACCTCGGCCACCCAAAGTGCTGGGATTACAGGCATGAGCAACCACGCCCAGCCAACCGAAGGTAGGCTTATAATCAAACTAAAAAATTGTTTTTAAAATATTGAGATTTTGTATACATCTGTATCCACATCTGTAAAGATGTCTCCTTATATCTTCGTTGTAACTTTAAAAAGCAGAGTTACAGTAAATTCACGGACATGCTCTGAGCTGGCACTATCAAATGTTAAACACAACACTGAATGGAATGACTATAAAACTCGAGAAGAGATTTTGTTTACAGCCCTTGGACCATATTTTATGCTATACAGTTTTTACCAAAGTTTATATGAAATGATGTTTAAAGTCAACAATTTTCACTTAACCTACTACATTCATTTATTCCACCACAATTTCATTTTCTTAAAAAGAAAAGAAAAAAGCTATTATTTATTTGCCTTTCTCCTGTCAGGTCTCTATGTGGAAGCTGTTTGGTGAAAGTCCTCATATTTCTTGAATACCATTTTCCTGTGTGTGACTCAAATGCAACTCAAAAAGGGTTTTAACTGTCAGATGCACATGGAGAAAACATTGCCCTCTGACATACAGTTCTTCCCATATAATAAAAGTTAATTACAACTTTAAAGGATAACCCGCCACCTATAAAACTCAGCCAGGTTCTGTTTTGAAAGAGGAAGAAGAATGACTATTACAGCTTTCAGCCGACTCCACTTAAATGTTTGTGGCTTGCTGAACATTCCATACATATTTCGGGCAAGGTATTATGGGAGCTGAAGTTCAAGCTGTCCCCTGCTGAATTTTCACTCACTATAAAAACAACATCTCATAAAAGTACACACATGTTTTTACTTTACAAAAAAAAAAGGTAAAATATCCACTTTTGTTCACTCAATTGACACTTTGAGCATTAGAACGGAGATTTTTAAAAAACCTATAAGTTATTGTCTGAAAAGTAACAAATCAATTTCTGAAAAAAAAGGAATATAGGAAATGTGTCTGAAATACATGGAAAACAAGATTCTCCAAGCTGATTTTTGTATGGTCCATTCACGTTTGTCACAGGTTACACCATTAAAAAGAAAATCCTCACATTGATATCTTTCAGCATGAATCTCCACTCCAATATAACCACAACTGTTTTATATTACTCTCGGAAAGTGAGCCTTAGCCTTTTCTAAGCAAAACACTATTTTAATTAGTTCATTTTCCAGTTGTTTGGGTTTTTAACATACATACGGTATAAAAGGGCACTGCATTCCAAGCAGTTCTACCAATTCCAGAACCATCCAAGGGCTGATCAAACAGCTGGGGTTCTAGCCTTTGGTTAAAATTATAACATGATCTCACCTGATTTTCAAAATAACTAGGCATCTTTTTAACCCATAAAATTGTACTAGAATTGATATAGGTTTCTGAGCCTAGAGGTTTGCAATATTCAGCGAGAATGTTAGGGAACCACGATCTTTTTGTTTTGCTTTCTTTTGTTTTCCCCTGCTTGAACTCAGAGAAATCTTCAAACAATTCAGCAGCTTCTCTCCTCAAAAGTTTATTTTCAGACGCCAGTGCCATGCAGGTAGGAGGAAGCAGGCACAATGTCACTACACTGGGCCTCTGTAAGTCTTCAAATCACTGGGAAGCCTGTGGTGTTTCCTTTTTGGCACTCAGGCCCTGGAAGGAGAGTTGCTCTAGAGAGGACAAGACATCAGATAACCTGCGGAAACACTTCATGTCCACAGAATTCCCAATTCCACACAAAATACGTCTCTGTAAAAGCAGTTGAACAACTGAAACCCATAGACAATCGAGCGAAAAGTTAAGGAAAAGCTTCATTACATGAAATTAATTAAATGAAATCTGGTAGTGCTTTCAGAAGAGTCAGTTTTTACTTGATTGGGTTTTTATACGTGAATAAGACAGCTTTGTACTCCATGCATCTTTCACAAAAAGGAAACTTAAAATACAACTCTTGTTTTTCGTTTATTCCAAAAGCATATGGGACTAATCATATTGCATTCTGGCTGCAGTACAGAAGGCTATTTCAAACAGTTTTAACTCACGAGTTTTAAGGCGCTAAAGAGCAACTAGAGTTTGGGAACAGACTTCTCCAACTCCAAAAGGGTTGGGAATCCCTCAAGGGCCCGTCTGGCATCAGGTTTTGGATGGAAACCAGCCTGAACCCGCCAGACAGGGAACCCGCACCCCAAAGCTGGGGCGCACGTTTGTGATCCAAGGTGACAGCTCATCTCGCCACCGCGGGGCTGGGGACACCCGCAGAACCAGGGCCGGGGCAGTGGGCCGCAGACGCCCGGGACCGGGATGGGCGAGGCTGCCGCAGAGAAAGGAAAAGAGGGCCATCTGTCAGCCCCAGGAGAGGAAATTCCAGGCGCCCAGTTCCCAGGCGCCGGACAGCGGGTGACGTGAGGGAACCGAATGAGAGGGTCCGCCCAGCGGCGAGGGACCGGTAGGCGGCCAGCCTCGGCGCTCAGAGGACTCGAGGCCTGGAGAAGGGGCACCTCCATTCTTGGTCAGAGCCCTGGGAGTCGGGGTATTGCGAGGGCGGATCCTCTCCCGGACCCCGGGAACCAAACATCTTCACCCAGCCCAGAGGGCCTCCTAGTGTCTCCGATCCTCTCCCTGGGCCCAAGGCATAGGGGCGCCTCGATCGTAGCCTGGACCGGAGCACTCCAGGGAGTCCCCTGGTTCCGGGGATGGAGGCGCTCCGAGCTCTGCCCGGGCCCGGGGGCTCTCGGCGGCCCCGCGCTGGGCGGGGCGTGTCCCCAGCGCATCCGCGGTGGCGCCGGCTGGCGGCCCGAGTCGTAGCGCCCGCGCCGGGTCACAGCGCCCCCAGCCGGCCGCTTACCGGTCGCGGGGTCGATCCACGGCGTCTGGCGCGTGTTGTGGTCAATGTAAAAGACGCGGCAATCGTAGTCTCGCGCCTCCTCCCAGCCGGCGGGCGGCAGCATCGCCGCGCTCTCCAGGCCCGCGGCTGCTGCGCGGGAGGAGCAGGGGGCGTGGGGACCACTGGCGGGGGCGCCAGCGGCAGCGGCAGTTCCGCTGGGGCTGCGCGGACGGCGGCGGCTCCCGCGGGGCCTCGCGCGGCTGTCCCTGCGTCGCCGCCGACCGCCGCTCCAGCCAAGGCATGGCGGCGCGGGCCCCGCCGCCGCCCGGCCGCCCGCGCGCGCCGCCTCCTCCGCCAGCACTAAGGCCCGGCGCCCGGGGCGCGGGGCGGCCCCGCCGGAGCCGCCCGCCGCTCCCGGCATCCTCACCCGGCGCCCGTGCACCGGCGTCCGCCCGCCCGCCCTGAGCCGCTGCGCCGCCCACTCCGTTCGGGTAGCCCATTCCTTCCATTTCCCTTCCACCACTGTTTCCCTCCATTCCACCATTCCCTTCCATTTCTGTTCCTTCATCCATTCCACCTTCCTCCCACCACCTCCACTACTCCCTTCCCCACTCTCCATCCTTCCTTTCCTCCCTCCCTCATTTCCTCGACCCCACCCCACCTCCACTCCCCCTCCACCGTCCCTCCCTCCGCACTCCTCCCTCTCCCTCCCGCTCCACCACCTTCCTCCGGCCTCGGGAAACCGCATGGAGGCCAGGATGGGCGCCGCCGCGTCAGTCCGCCCCCGGGCCCCCGCGTAGAGGAAGGCGGGCGGAGAGGACGACGCCCTACCCGGACTGCGGGCGCGGCCTGCCTGGGGTGACTCCTCAGGCGCAAACACTTCCCGAGAGAGCGGGCAGTCCCCTCCCTTCACCTGCTCCCGGGCTCTCGCTGTCTGGGGAGACCCTCTGTGCACTTTGGGGGAGGCTGCGCCCTCGGTCTCCCACACAACCCGTCTGGTCCCGCGAAGGTGGGAAAAGCCCGTGAAGGCGGGGCCGAGGGAGCTGAGGAGCTGGGGAAGCCCGCGGCCGGTCCTCTCGGGCGGCGAAGGGAGGACTCCTCTGGAAGCGGGCAGCTGGGCAGGTGGTCACTTAGCGTCCCCGCCAGGACAGCCCTAGAAGGGCTAACTTGGGTGCCCACACTAGGCGGGAGCTCCTTGACCTTCCCTGAGGTCTTCATCCGGTTTGTGGGGTCTGATCGTTTGAGCGGAGACCCAAATAGACCGTTGTTGCTGAGGAGGAAGCCGGATCAACTCCTACAACTTTCAGTCTAGACGGGAACTTCTGTTTCACTGGCTCCCAGCTGGGGAAGCTGAAGCTCCAGAGCTGGGGCTGTGTCTTGCCCTAAATCCCCCACCTACTTCGTGCTCCAGACCCACAGCCACAACACGTTATGCCAGGAAATGCAGGACAGTATCGGGGAGATTTTTAAACAGTTACAGAGATACAAAAATATCTGGTAGAGCCTGATTGAAATCCAGATACATAGGGGAAGAGACTGGAGGAAAATGTCCCGAAATGCTCACAGGAGTTTGCATTCCTTTGGCGGGATTTTAAAAAATGATTTGCCTTCCAATTTTTTGTAAAATGGTAATACTACTTTTATGAGGGGAAATGTGTTTTTAAAAAAAGAACACCGCCGGGCGCGGTGGCTCACGCTTGTAATCCTAGCACTTTGGGAGGCCCAGGCGGTCAGATCACGAGGTCAGGAGTTCAAGACAAGCCTGGCCAGCATGGTGAAATCCCCGTCTCTACTAAAAATACAAAAATTAGCCGGGCATGTGGTGCACGCCTGTAATCCCAGCTACTCGGGAGGCTGAGGCAAGAGAATTGCTTGAACCCGGGAGGCAGAGGTTGCAGTGAGCCGAGATCGGGCCACTCCACTCCAGCCTGGACAACAGAGAGAGACTCCGTCTCAAAAAAAATAAATAAATAAATAAAATAAAAAAGAAGAAGAAGAAGAGGAAGAAGAATGTGGGGCCGGGCTCGGTGGCTCACACCTTTAATCCCAACACTTTGGGAGGCTGAGGTGGGAGGATCTCTTGAGCCGGGGAGGTCGAGGCTGCAGTGAGCCATGTTTGCACCGCTGCACTCTAGCCTGGGCGACGGAACAGAGACCCTGTCTCAAAAAAAAAAAAAAAAAAAAAAAAAAAAAAAGAAGGAGAAGGAGAAGAAGGTGAAGATGTGACGGTATAGCGACATCCAAGAAACTATCCAAGGAAGACCTTTCCTCTCCCTCCTCCCACTACAACACAGAAACTTTCTTGCTCCCCAAGTATCTATCTACCCCTACCTGAATGTTCTATGTCATAAATTACGCCGCATGAGTCCTTTTAGTTAAACATGTGTGATTATTACATGTCCAAGGGAAAGAGTGGGAGGGTCAAAAAAGCAAATACTTCGTGATGTCGCATGTGCCAGGGAATGCCCCAAGTACTGAGTGTCCCTGCTCTGACTTCTTCCCTTCCGATTGGCATGATTTATCGCCAATGGGGCTGCCACTGCCTTCTTACCTTACCACCCAACATGGCCGTTCTGAAGCTGCGTTTCCACCCTCCCTGTCACCTGGTCCTTTTAGAATCTCACAAATCTGGACACAAATCTATCACTCAAAAGTACTTTGAATGGGGCTAGGGCATATTGGAGTAAAACTGACTTCTGCAGAGAGAGGGTGGAAAGAGGATAACACACACACCACACATCAAAGGACTCAGAAGGAAAGGCAAGATGAAAAAAGCATCAGGTAGAGCAAGGGGTGGGGGAAACTGCATCCAATTAGGAGCTCAAAGAGGCCAGCGCGCCGAGGAGTCTTCACTGTAGGTGAAAGATCTCTACCGGTTCAGGCGGGCAGCAAACAGTGGACCTCCCACGCGCAAACACTGCTGGGTGTAGGCATGCTGCAGAGAAGAGGATAGTCTGTGCTCCAGCCTGCACTCCCTTGGGTACCAAACACAGAAATAGGCCCTTGTAGGCCGGGCACGGTGGCTCACGCCTGTAATCCCATCACTTTGGGAGGCCGAGACGGGTGGATCACGAGGTCAGGAGATCCAGACCATCCTGGCTAACACAGTGAAACCCCGTCTCTACTAAAAATACAAAAAAATTAGCCGGGCGTGGTGGCAGGCGCCTGCAGTCCCAGCTACTCGGGAGACTGAGGCAGGAGAATGGCGTGAACCCGGGAGGCGGAGTTTGCAGTGAGCCGAGATCGCGCCACTGCACTCCAGCCTGGGCAATAGAGTGAGACTCCATCTCAAAAAAAAAAAAAAGAAAGAAAGAAAGAAAGAAAAGAAAGAAAAACAGAAAGGAAAGAAAAAAAAGAAAAAGAAAAAGAAAGAAAGAAATTGGCCCTTGTAATACACTTGTGACTTGTCCACAAATGAAGCCAGGGTGCCAACCCCAATTTGGGGACTCGCGGGAGGCTTTGTGAGACCAAAGGGAAGATGGCTCAGATGAGGAAACTGAGGCTCAGGTGTTCAGATTCCCAAGTTCTGAGCTCTTGCCCCTTGGCACATGGAGCTGCTGTCATGAAATTGTTTACTTGTATAGCAGATGCTGGGGCGGGCTCCCTTCTTTTGGAGTATTGTGAAGATGACCCTTCACTAACAGAGATATTTGAGAGATTACACCCACCCCAGGAGCTGACCGTCAGTTTCCTTGCCTTAGTGGGACAAACTCGAATGCCCTTGACACCCCAGAGCTCCCCATGGGGTCAGGCTGAGGCTGGACTTCTCTGGAAATCATAGCTTTGCCAGCTCCTCCCCAGCCCGGTCCCACCTCCCTTACCTGTGTAAGCATGCCTCCAATCAGCTGCTCACTTGAGAACCCCCATCTCAGGCATCCTTTCTTTTTTTTTTTTTTTTTTTTTTTTTGACAAGTCGCTCTGTAGCCCAGGCACAGATGCAGTGGCCGGATCTCAGCTCACTGCAAGCTCCGCCTCCAGTTCACGCCATTCTCGGCCTCAGCCTCCCGGTATGGTTCCCAAGCGCCATATCTGGCCCATTTCGTGGGAACGAGTTTCACTGTGTTCCTCGAGACAATCTCGATCTCAGGCCACCGTGATCGCCCTCGGCCTCCCAGGCACTGAGACTCCCGAGCCCAGCCTCCAGCCTCAGTATCCTAAAGAGACTGACCTAAGATAGGATCCTGCACACTTGCTGTCATGTAAGCACTTAGCAAATACAAGCTCATTTAATTACCGTAACATCTAGAGGCATTCCTACTGTCATTTGCACATTAATAGAGGCGAAAGGAGTGTGACATGGCATGCCAAAGAAGAGAGACTGGAGACCCTCACTGAGAAAACTTCATCCACATGCCCACCCACTGCCTCTGGACACTCTCTTCCTGAGAGAACAGAAGTGGGGCTATTGCATTTGTCTTCCTAAAAGGAGCTGAACCAGAGAGGAAGAGGCCAGCGCTTGGGGTGACCAAGACCAAGACTTCTTTCTCTATTATACCATTAGTCCTTTTACACTTGTGTGCAATGTTAGCCCCAGGCGTCTGCTGATCATCCCTAAAGACTTGTGAATGGAGATGGGAAGGAAGAGAAATTGGTAGGGGTGTGAAGGGATTCTTGATTTCCCAGCTTTGCCATAAATTGGGATCTCTCTCTCTCTCTCTGTGTGTGTGTGTGTGTGTGTGTGTGTGTATGTGTGAATTGTTAGAGAGAATAAGGCCTGTCTTTCTTACAGTCAAGCGGGGCTTTCCATATCGGACTAAAAACCACATGCACACACAAAACACTGCAGGGTGAAGGAGTCTTGAGTCCTAACTGAATGCACAATTCCACATTCTTTATTTCCTCCGCATTAAAACCACAGCCATGCCAACAGCAAAAGCACCAACATTGTAGTGCTCCATCCTCCCACCAAGCCTTCACATGGAAAAGCAGCTCAGGAAAAATCCACTTAGGCTCTGGGGAAAGGAGATGCAAATGCTTTTGTTCTCCTCCCAGACCCTCTGGGAAATCCCCTTTCTGAAGCTGTTACAATGCACTGATCTCTAACTTGCAGAATACTTTTCCTTAAAATGATGGTTAAGGAGTAACTCCAACAAGGACAGAGTCTGAAGATTTTTACTTTTAGATTCTGCCTCCTCTCCCCAGCCCTCACCTAAAGGATAAGCTTTATTTGTGAAAAGGAAAGTGCAAAATTGGATATATACACATTCAGTACTTGATAAGCGTCTAGAAAAGGAAAATCTGTGAAGGCTACAATCATCAAGTGTAAAATGAGAAAAATAAATACCGCCAGAGAAGTCTTGCCTACCTTGTATAAACAATCAAGTGTTCTAGGAAGCGACACGTTGGGTAATTCTACACATTGTGCTAAGAGGAAAACGGAAATGGGCTGGATTAGGTCTGAAGAAGAAATGGTTCATTGTTTGGCATTCTTTAAATGCTGGAATAATTACTCAATTATGGGTGTTTCTCATATATTTAAATAATGCAAATCCACAAGCACTGGAAGAGATTAGAAGATGTTGTTCTTGTTCATTCCTGTCTTGCTGGTTTAGGGGCATCAAAGGAAGGGTAAATTGCAAAGATCCCTAAGGGGACCTCTCCCCAGGCTCAGGAGTTGGAATGGGGACAGGGTGAGGTTATTTCTTGGTGTTTTATTTCATGGCTTTATGTAAAGACATAAACTTTAGGCACTTATTTGACTTGTATTCAAAAAAGTCACTGTTTAGATTTCATGTGTGGACGGGGAGCACTTTTCTCAACTGGGATTTCCTTGATTTGCGTAGATGCATCCATTTTGAAAATTCAGGTTTTTCTCATGTCCTAATCTTCCACTCCAAAGACATGCAGGGTATTCCCAAAGCGTCCACTGTGTGGATAAACCTGCCAGTCTGCGTATGGTTCATTTTACGCTTAATTCCCGTGTCTGGATGCGCATCACAAAAAAAAAAAAAAAAAAATCATCCTTGGCATCAGTAAACGGCTGTCATGCTTTAGGCACATTGCATTTGTGCCTGGGTGATTAAAATTCAGATTTTTTAAAAATGTAGACCAATTTCTCTCCCAAACTTAGAAAACTCAGAGCCACTCACTTCCTTCCTCTCCAGGTCTCCTCTTTCAACCTTACACTTTTACTTATTTTCCTCCCCTTCCCATGGGGTCTGTTCAACAAAATGTGAAGAGGCCAATTCAAAATGTGTTCCAAGCATACCATAATTTTAGGAAGAGGCAGCGGCCGTGAGCCAGCACACTACACTGCTTCCTCCTGGCTGGCTTCTCTCTTATTTAGGATTAGGGCTCTGGTCCCCTGTGTATTTGAAAAAACAGATCCTTAAAACTGCAGACCTCTGCTTTATGAGCCAGGCAGAGCAGCTCAGAAGTCTCAGGCTTGCAGAGACAAGAAGGAAAATTTATCTCTCTCAGAAATGAGCAATCTTTGTTTTTCATTTGGTGACGCTAGCATTAAAATTAGCTTCTCTTGTAACATGAATGGAACCGTTTCTGGACACAGGTAACCAAGATGATTGTTATATATCAGTGACTCAACTGGGGGGGGGGGTGATGGTGTCCCTGTCCCCCAGGGGACATTTGGCAATGCCTGGAGACATGTTTGCTTGGCACAACTGGGAGAGTGGTGCTCCTGGCATCTAGTGGGTAAGGCCAGAGATGCTGGCACACATCCTGCAGTGCCCACAACAGCCCAGCACCAGAGAATGCTCTTCCCCAAATGACACCAGTGCTGAAGTCAAAAAACCCTATGAGAGATATATAATTTATTTTTATTATTTTTTTTTGAGACAGGGTCTTGCTCTGTTACCCAGGCTGGAGTGCAGTGGTGCAATCACGGCTCTCTGCAGCCTCCAACTCCCAGGCTCAAATGATTCTCCCACCTCAGTCTCCTGAGTAGCTGGGACTACAGGCATGCACTACCACACCCGGTTTATATGTATTTGTAAAAAAGGAGTCTCACTATGTTGCCCAGGCTTGTCTCAAACTCCTGAGCTCAAATGTGTAATTTATGAGAACATTTATACTGCCCAAGCTTTATAGTGGGAAAACAAGGCTTGGAGAATGTAAGTAACTAGCCCAGTATGACCTGGCCAGTGCTAAAATGCATCAGCCCTAAGACTGAAGCCCAGCTATCCCATTTGACCTCCTGTATTCATCAGGGCTGTACAGAAAAATAGCTCCAATATATATATCCAAACTCTCTCTCTCTCTCTCTCTCTCTCTCTGTTTCTCTCTCTCTCACACACACACACACATACCACACACACACACACAGAGAGAGAGAGAGAGAGAGAGAGAGAGATTTATCATAAAGAATTTGCTCATGGAATTATGGAGGCTGATAAATCCCAGGATCTGCAGTTGGCAAGCTGGAGAGCTGATGATGGCACAGTTCCAGTCCAAGTCTGACAGCCTGAAAACCAGGAGAGCAGATGGTGTCAGTTCCAGTCTGAAAGTGAGCAGGCTTGAGATTCAAGAGGAACCAATATTTCAGTTTGAGTCTGGAGGCAGGAAAAGCCCAACATTCCAGTTCAAGCAGTCATACAGCAGGAGCACCCTCCTACCCAGCCTCTGTGGTGTGGTCCAGCCAGGCCTTCAACTGATTGGGCAAGGCCCACCGACACTGAGAAGGCAATCTGCTTCCCTCAGTCTACAATTCAAATGTGGATATCATCCAGAAACACCCTTACACACACACCCAGAGTAATGTTTGACCAAATATCTGGGCACCCCATGGCCCAGTGGCCCAGTCAAGTTGACACATGAAATTAACCATCACACCTCCTGACTTTATAACTAGTTGTTCTTTGTTTCTATGACTCTTTCTTTCTTTTTCTCTCTTTTCTTTTCCAGACAGTGTCTCACTTTGTCACCTAGGCTGGAGTGCAGTGACACAAACATGGCTCACTCCAGCCTCAACCTCCTAGGCTCAAGCAATCCTCCCCGCTCAGCTTCCTGAGTAGCTGAGACCACAGGCACAAGCCACCATGCTTGGCTAATATTTTAACTTTTTGTAGAAATGGGGTCTCACTATGTTGCCCAGGCTGGTCTCAAACTCCTGGACTCAAGCAATCTGCCCACCTTGGCCTCCCGATGTGCTGGGATTCCAGGCGTGAGCCACTGCACCTGGCCTGTTTCTAGATCTCTTTCTGCTCACAGTGTGGGTCGTGGACCAGCAGCGGCAGCATCATAGGGGAACTCATTGAAATGCCCACCCCAGGGCCGTTAGTTTGAGAAGCATCATATTACACCCCATGGAAGACGATGGTGTGGGGGTGTAGGCATCTAAAAAAACTTACCTTCACAGAGCCATCTGGGTAGTATCTGCCTAACTTCACCTCATAATCAAGAGGGGTTTATTTATCATTTAAGAGGTGCCGAGCCCTATGCCAATCCTTGAGCAAAGTGTAATCACAAACCACTTTCACACTTGCTCTGCATGATAAGCACATTGAAGAGCCTGGATCTGTTTGTGACTCAGCTTTAGGCTTACACAGTAATGTACAGTCCAATTTCCCTGGTCCAGAAGTAGAAATGGACAAGAAGCCAGCTGCAAGCCAACCGCACTGTAACAGAGCTTGATTTTTGCCTTAGCTTCCTATGCGTCTCCCCTGCCTGATGTCCCAACCCAGGGTCAGCTACATAGTTTGTGCTCTACATTTTGCAGTGCAAAGTGAAAATGCAGGACCCGTTGTTCCAAAAAAAAATCCCAAGAATGTCCAGATGGTAACAGTGGACCACTAAAATAAGCACGGGCCCTTTGGAGCACAGTACCCTGTACGATTGCACAGGCAGCAGCCTTTGAAGCCGGCTCTGTCCACCTTTCACTTCTAGTCAGATGACCTTTGAAAATTCCAAAGAGACAACAATTTTCAGTGACAGCAGAGGAGATTGTTTTGAGGAAAGGGGCTCTGTCCCTGCAAATCAAACTACTTGCGGCCCAAGCCTTCTCTGCCAGCCCAGTTACTTCCCCAAGGTCAGCATGACCCCATTGGCAGGAAGAACCTCCACTGCTCTTGACTCTCTTGGTTCCCTGGTGCTGCGGGTTGAATTGTGCTCCCCCACCCAAAAAAAAGGATACGCTGAGGGCCTAGCCCTGGGTACATGTGGATGTGGCTTTATTTGGAAATGGGGTATTTGTAGATGCGGTTACTTAAGATGAGGTCATACTGGAGTAGGGTGGGCCTTGAATCTAATATGTCTGGTGTCATATCATAAGGGAGGGCAGAAGGAACGCAGACACCAGGGTCACGTAAAAATGAAGGCAGAGATTGGAGTAATGCAGCCACAAGCCAACGAATGCCAAGGATTTCTGGCAAGCACCAGAAGCTGGGAGAGAAGTATGGAACAGATTCTACCCTGCAGCCTTCAGAGAGAGAGTGGCCCTGCCTCACACCTTCATTCCAGACTTCTGGCCTCCAGAACTGTGAAATAATCAATTTGTGTTGGTTTAAGCCATCAGTTTGTGGTCCTTTGTTACAGTGGTGCTAGAAAACTAACATGCCTGGAAACTTGCCCCCAGGCTCCTGCTGCTGCTTCAGTAGGGAACAGAGTCTATAGAACTCTGTTCACAGGGTCCCAATCAGTGCTGGGAAATCACAGGAAACAGAAGCCTGCCATGAAAGCCCCCAGAGATCCCACCAAACCCAGGAGCCCCAGACATGACATGCTGGACCTCTCAAGTACATGCCATAAACTGTAGCAGCCGATATCCAGTGTAGACCAGAGGCAAACCAGAAATGCTCACATTGGTCATGAGTGCCCAAAGTTCAGATTTACCTTGGATCCCTGGCTATCCAACTTGCAGATGAGCAAAGTGGCTCTTTATAGAAGCATTCCAGATAATCCTAAAGGAGTGATGAAATTAGAGTTAGAATGAACAAACAGAACTTACAAGGATTGACTAGATCTCAGCTTTGAGCATCACTGGCTGCTAACATCACAAAAAGAAAGATGGCCAGACCCGGTCTATGGTACTTTATTACAAACGGAATGAACTAAGACACCAGGATTTCTCACAGTAGCACATCATGTCTCTCTCTCTCTTTTTTTTTTTTTTTTTTTTGGACAGAGTTTTTGCTCTGTTACCTGGGCTGCAATGCAGTGGCGCAATCTCCACTCACTGCAAACTCCGCCTCCTGGGTTTAAGTGATTCTCCCACCTCAGCCTCCCAAGTAGCTGGGATTACAGGCACCCGCCACCACACCTGGCTAATTTTTGTACTTTTAGTAGAGACGGGGTTTCACCATGTTGGCCAGGCTGGTCTCAAACTCCTGACCTCAGGTGATCCGCCCGCCTCAGCCTCCCAAAGTGCTAGGATTACAGGCATGAGCCAATAACCCCTACTGAATTTGTGTTTGTGCTTGCTTGTTAATATCTCTTTTCCCCTACTCGACTAGAACAGAGTGGTTCTCAACGAGGTGATTTTGCCCCCCCCCCCCCCCAGAGACATTTGGCAATATCTGAGACATTTTTGATCGTCAAGACTATGGAGAAAGAAGAGGTAGTGCTGCTGGCATCTAGTGAGTAGAGGACACTGATTGTAGGCTGCTAAACCTCATTCAAGGCACTGGACAACAAAGACTTACCAGCCTAAAACGTCAATAGCACCAAGGCTGAGAAATCCTGGGAAAGAAGCAACAGGAGGAAAAGAGCCATGTTTCATTCTCCACTGTCTATCTGCAAAGAGCAGGTAATCAAGATATATTTCTTAAATGAATAAAGAATTATCTTGTTAATCACTAACATCACACCTTCTTGTCAATAAATGACCTCAAAATCAGTGACCACGACTCAGACAAAGTCATTTGAGGTATCCAAAATTGAATATTATTTGGAGTATTCATAAAAAGATATCTTCCTGCTGTCGTCACAAAAAGAGAGACAGCAGACATGATGTGCCTTTGGGGAAGAAAACACCACCACCTACAAGAAAATCCTGCCCCCAAACCCAAATCTGATTAAAGCCTCTACAAAGATTCCACAGATTCCAAAGGCCTTCATTAGCAAATAGAAAGGACATTTATCTATCTATCTTAGGATTCCTTTAAGCGCAAAGGTCTTTAGAGCTGGAGGGAAAAATACACATCTTAAGAACCAGATAAATACAAAATCTCAAGTGATCTATGCTGTCAGCCTACAAATGTCCAGGTGTATGTAGAAGAATCAATAACGCGTATGACTTAAAACTAAGGGTCAGGGGGCCTTGAGAGCACCTCCTGTAAATGATGGCATCGGGGCATAGCAATTATGAGTAGGGCTCAAGTATCCCATTAGGGTCATTGACAAGAATTTAGTCAGGGTCCAGCCCAAATATTGGGTGTGTATACCGGCTCAGTTACTAGGATGGTAATGGTCAGCTGTAAGAGGGTGAATCTTTCAGTTCCAGGAGGATTTAGGGAAAGTATAGAAACTCTTAAGAGAATCAAAACTATAGGACTCATATTCGGAATGCAGAAAGAATCTGTGCATATTTGATGTTCCATGTATTCATAAAGTTTAAAAGAATATCTAAGCTTTGGAAATCACTGTAAAATGTATCATTGAGTAATCTTGTGATCTTAGTTGAAAACTATTTTTTTTCTTGTCACTGACTTGAGGCTCATGAAAACTAAATTATATACAGTGTTGGAACATTTTAAGAGAACTTAAGTTTCACCATGTCAATTTAATTCATTAAATTTAAAAGAGTTATTTGTAAACTTGGGAATGTATTTGTTTATTGAGACAACTGAAGTAATTAAGAAGGGAATTGAGTGCAGTCTGTTACAAGTTTGAAATATATTTTAAAATGCACGAAGGTGTTTAAATTTGTAAATAGGGTCAAGTATTTTCCAAAGGCCTCTTAAAAGTGGTTGCTATTATTTGCTAGACTTAAAATAGAATTTAAAAAGAAAAGAGAATAATAAGATTTCTAGACTAAACTTAGAAGGTTAAGGGAAAACTAGGCATTAGAACTCGTAACTCAAATAAATTGACTGTGAAATTTGTAAACCTGAATAAATCCTTTTTTGTGCACACACAACACTCTTGAAGGCTATGATCAACACTTCCGAAAGGTCGTACAATGTCCAGATTAATGTGCTCATGTAAAAAAGTTACAAACTTATCTTTGCAATCCTATGTCAATAATGGCAAACCATACTGAAATACCAAATTGAAATACCATGTTGTTTACCAGATAAATTCCACCCTAACTCAGAAAGCTTGCTCACCTCTCCAGAGTCTGCTTGAAGCTGATAAGATCTGATATGATGCAAGTTGCCTTCCTGGTAAGGTGCTTGTGTTTTTGTTTTTGCACAATCTGAATCTAACTTTCTGCTCTTGTTTTACATTATCTCCCGTTTATAGATTTATGTGTGTGTGTGTGTATTTGTGTGTGATTTGGTTGTCATCTCAATAAGCTAACCAACTGATTTATGCTCCTTATAAAGGATCAGCTTAACTCTGTCACTTTAGCTAGGAGGTGTTGATGGAAGGTCCTAATAATGCTGTTTGCAGCCATATGTGCTTTGGAAGTTACCGAGCTCTGACTGGCTGAATTCCACTGTGGTCTGATTGTGGCCAACAAAGTGAGTCAACCATTCTCTGTGGTCCACAGAGCAGCACCATCAGCATCCTCATTAAAAATGGGGATTCTCGGCCGGGCGCGTTGGCTCACATCTGTAATCCCAGCACTTTGGGAGGCCGAGGCAGGCAGATCACGAGGTCAAGAGATCGAGACCATCCTGGCCACCATGGTGAAACCCTGTCTCTACTAAAACTTCAAAAATTAGCTGGGCGTGGTGTGTGCACCTGTAGTCCCAGCTACTTGGGAGGCTGAGGCAGAATTGCTTGAACCTGGGATGCAGAAGTTGCAGTGAGCCAAGATCGCGTCACTGCACTCCAGCCTGGCAGCAAAGTGAGACTTGGTCTCAAAAAAAAAAAAAAAAGTTGGGGGGGATTCTCAGGCCACACCCCAAACCTACAGAATCAGAATCTGCTCTTTAAGAAGCTCCTCAGAATCAGAACCTGCTCTTTACCAAGCACCTCAGGTGATTCCCATGCACATTAAGTTGAAGAAGCCTTGATGAAGAAGGGGAGAAATGGGTGGGGCTAGTAAAAAGAAGCATCAACCTAGACAAAAGTCGGGTAACAGTAATCACTGTTTCAGTGATGTGTTGCTTGAGTTTTATGCTCAACAGAGTGCGTAGTAGCATTTATTTGTTCTACTTTTATTTTATTCTGAGACGGGGTCTTGTTCTGTTGCCCAGGCTGGAGTGCAGTGGCACAAACATGGCTCACTACAGCCTCAACCTCCTGGGATGAAGCTATCATCCCACCTCAGCCTCTCATGTAGCTGGGATCACAGGCACGTGCTATCAAGCCTGGCTAATTTTTAAAAAAATGTTTTGTAGAGACAGAATCTCACTTTGTTATCCAAGCTGGTTTTGAACTCCTGGGCTCAAGCAGTCCTCCCACTTCGGCCTCTCAAAGTTTTTGGATTACAGGTGTAAGCCACTGCACTCAGCCTTATTTTATTTGTGTTTGTGGGGTGTGTGTGTGTGTGTGTGTATGTGTGTGTGTGTGTGTGTATGTGTGTGTGTATGTGACGGAGTCTCACTCTGTCGCCCAGACTGGAGTACAGCGGCGCGATCTCGGCTCACTGCAGCCTCCGCCTCCTGGGTTCAAGCAATTCTCTGCCTCAGTCTCCCGAGTAGCTGGGATTACAAGTGACCGCCACGACACCCGGTTAATTTTTTGGATTTTTAGTAGAGACAGGGTTTCACATCTTGGCGAGGCTGGTCTTGAACTCCTGACCTCATGATCCACCCACCTCAGTCTCCCAAAGTGCTGGGATTACAGGCATGAGCCACCGTGCCCACTTGCCTGCCTGCCTGCCTTCCTTCCTCTCTCTCTCTCGCTTTCTTTTCTCCTTCCTTCCTCTCTCTTTTCTTTCTTTTCTCCTTCCTTCCTTTCTCTTTCGTTATTTCTTTCTCTCTTTTTCTTTTCTTCTCTTTGTCCCTTCTCTCTGCCTTTGTTTGTTTGTTTGTTTTGTTTTGTATTGAGATGGAGTCTCGCTCTGTTGCCCAGGCTGGAGTGCAGTGGCACGATCTTGGCTCACTGCAAGTTCCACCTCCCAGGTTCATGCCATTCTCCTGCCTCAGCCTCCCGAGTAGCTGGGACTACGGGCACCCGCCACCATGCCCAGCTAATTTTTTTTGTATTTTTTAGTAGAGACGGGGTTTCACCATGTTAGCCAGAATGGTCTTGATCTCCTGACCTTGTGATCTGCCCGCCTCAACCTCCCAAAGTGATGGGATTACAGGCGTGAGCCACCGCGTCCCGCCTCTCTCTGCCTTTTTTGAGACAGCATCTCACTATGTTGCCCAGGCTGGCCATAAACTCCTGGGCTCAAGTGATTCTCCCACCTCAGCCTCCTGAGTAGCTGGGACTACAGGCACATGCCACTGTGCCCAACTCTTGATTTTTTCTAACTAGTTATAAACATAAAAAATATTGTTTTCACACTATGGGTCTTTTTTTTTCACAGTATTTTAAAAATCTAACTAAATGGTGAATTTTTTTTAAAGGTTCCAAATGTTGGCAAGGGCACCGGAAAGCAGGAATTCCAGGGAATGTGAAGTGGTGCATTTTTGGGGGCTGGCAATGGGGCCTCACATATATATCAAACACCTTACAAATGTTCATACTCTTTGACCATTCCTAGGCATTTATCCAAGGAAAATAACCAGAGATGTGCATAAACATTAATGGGCAAGGATATTCATCATAGCATTATTTATAGTATTGAAAAATTGGAACCAGACTCCAACTTGCAGTTCTGGCAACTGGGCAGATCGGGTAATAATTCCCCTACCCTCCATATTTCTCTAAGCACATAGGCATGCTGTATAAAATAGAATACCAATATCAAATACACAGACAAGCTAGGAAGAAAAATCCCTTTCCTCGGTCAGAAGGAGGTTGTATCCCAACTTAGACACTCACCATTAAGGGCTGAGGTTTTCATTCCAGAACGAAAGTAAAAGGCATGATGTTGACTCCACAAGACAGGAAGCTGGGTGGAACTGAGACTCCTGCATAAAGCTGGGACATGGACTGACCACCTCCTTCATGAAAGGGAGGACCAGGCAAACTTCTCATCCTCTCAAGGAAGTAGGAAGGAAGCTTTTTTTTTGAGATGGAGTCTTGTTGTGTCACCCAGGCTGGAGTGCAGTGGCACCATCTCAGCTCACTGCAACCTCCGCCTTCCCAGTTCAAGCGATTCTCCTGCCTCAGCCTCCAGAGTATCTGGGATTACAGGCACCCATCACCATGCCCGGCTAATTTTTGTATTTTTAGTAGAAACGGGGTTTCACCACATTGGCCAGGCTGGTCTCGAACTCCTGACCTTTGGTGATCTGCCTGCCTCAGCCTCCCAAAGTGCTGGGATTACAGGTGTGAGCCACCGTGCTCGGCCAAGAAAGCTTGTTTCTTGTAGATACTCCAAGGGAGGGAATGGAAAACAATCTTAGAAGAAAACAGAATCTCAAGTCTGTGCACAGAGTTGTGGGGTGTGAATGCACACTATCCTGTGGCATGGAAATTCCAGAGGAGAAATTAGTGGAAAAACTGGCCCCAGTCCAGTCCCTGGAGTATCTGGCAGAAACAAACGCAATCTACTTGAGAATTAGTAGCCCAAGAAATTAAGATAATAAGATTTAAATACTAAAACTTGGTTGTAGTAACCAGTTATTTTAAATTTTTTTGGAGTTGATGAGACATGAATTCTCAGAGTAGATAAACAAAAACAAATCCACACCTGTACATGTCATATTAAAACTTCAAAACACAAAAGTTGAGAGAAAAATTTAACAAGAAGAGAGGGAAAAGAATCACCAAAGGAAAATGAAGTCATTTGATAATAAGAATCACACCAGTAACAAAAGAAGCAGGAATGCAATGAATAATATCTTCCACCAGCTGAAAGAAAATACCTGATAATTTAAAACTGTATAACCAGATAAACTAATGTTTAAGAACTTTAGAAATAGGCCAGGTGCAGTGGCTCAAGTCAAGTGTAATCCCAGGACTTTGGGAGGCCAAGGCGGGCAGATCACTTGAGGTCAGGAGTTCAAGACTAGCCAGGACAACATGGTGAAACCCCATCTCTACTAAAAATACAAAAATTAGCTGGGCATGGTGATTGGCACCTGTAATCCCAGCTACTCAGGAGGCTGAGGCAGGAGAATCACTTGAACCTGGGAGGTTGAGGTTGCAGTGAGCCAAGATCGCATCACTGTACTCCAGCCTGGATTTCAGAGTGAGACTCTGTCTCAACAACAACAACAACAACAAAAACTTAATAAACACGCAAAATCTATATAAACAACAACAACAACAACAACAACTTAAGGCACTACTAGAAGACTCAAAGGGAGTCTTGACCAGAGGGAAGAGCTTGAATAGGAAATCCCCAAATTAATCTACCAATTTTATAAAATCCCAAATAGTATAACAATATACTTTTTACCAATAGATAAGCTATCTTAAAAGTGGAAAACATAGTGAAAGAGTCAGAAAACATTGCAAAAAAGAAGGCTAAGTGGAAGAGGCAGGACTTGGTCTATTTGATACTGAAAGACACTGTAAAGCTGGGATTATTGAAAAAGCGCATTACTGAAGCATTAGTAAGCACATAGGCTAATGAAGAAGTGAACTGAAATGAGTACACAGCATAAGAAATTAGCACATGATAAAGTGGGGGTGTGAATGTGTGGGGAAAATGGCACGATTCAATCAATAATATTGACCTGGCCAGCTGTGGTGGCTCACGCCAGCACTTTGGGAGGCTGAGGCGGGCAGATCATGAGGTCAAGAGATCGAGACCATCCTGGCCAACATGGTGAAACCCCATCTCTACTAAAAATTCAAAAATTAGTGGGCGTGGTAGCAGGCGCCTATAATCCCAGCTACTTGGGAAGCTGAGGCAGAACAATTGCTTGAACCTGGGAGGCAGAGGTTACAGTGAGCCGAGCTCATGCCACTGCACTCCAGCCTGGGCGACAAAGCCAGACTCTATCTCAAAAAAAAAAAAAAGCATTGAGCCACTCTGCAGCCACCTGGAGAAAATCTGTGCTGAATTCTCTGGCAGCGACTGGTGTCCATTGTCACTGGAATCCATTCTCCCCTTCTTGCAGGACACATGGATACATTTGGCGGCCCCATTTGTGGTTGGGGGTGGCTATATGTTAAAGTTGTTCATGGAGCGTGGGTAGAAGTAAGAGGTGTGGATTCTGGCCCAGGACTTAAGACATCCTAGAGGTGTGTGTACTCCACGCTCTCTTTCCTCTTGCCACTTGCTGCCACCCACAGATGGAGGCAGCCCATCATCAAGCTAGAGACAAGGACAACATCCTAGGGGGTGGACGGGAAACAAGAGGAAACCCGAATCCCCAAATGACTCTTTGGAGCCAAGTCACCCAGTGATCTCCAGTGTCTACCTTGGTCACTTGGTGAGATCTGTAGTTTAAGTCACTGAATTATTATTATTATTATTATTATTATTATTATTATTATTATTTGAGATGGAGTCTCACTCTGTCGCCCAGGCTGGAGTGCAGTGGTGTGATCTCGGCTCACTGCAACTTCCACCTCCCAGGTTCAAGCGATTCTCCTGCCTCAGCCTCCCGAGTAACTGGGATTACAGGCATGTGCCACCATGCCCAGCTAATTTTTGTATTTTTAGTAGGGATGGGGTTTCGCCATGTTGGCCAGGCTGGCCTCAAATCCCTGACCTCAGGTGATCCACCTGCCTCGGCCTCCCGAAGTGCCAGGATTACAGATGTGAGCCACCGCACCCGGCCAAGTCACTGAATTTTTTGAATCTGCTTTCTAAAACAGGCTAGCTTTCACTTTATTTCATACAGATCCCAAACTCACATCTCAACTAAATAAACTCTAGATGGATCAAAATTTAAATGCAAGAAAACAAACAAAAAAAGTATGGGGGATTTTGTTTTTTTGTTTCCTTTTGTTTTGTTTTATTCAAGACAGGGTCTTGCTCTGTTGCACAGGCTGGAGTACAGTAGTGCGATCAAGGTTCACTGCAGCCTCAATCTCCCAATCTAGACCAGTCCTCCTGCATCAGCCTCCATAGTAGCTGGGACTACAGATGTGTGCCACCATGCCCAGCTAATTTTCTTATTTTTTGTACAGACAGAGTGTTGCTATGTTGCCCAGGCTGGTCTCAAACTCCTGGGCTCAAGCCATCTTCCCACCTCAGCCTCCCAAAGTGCTGGAATTACAGGCATGAGCCACTATGCCCAGTTATGCGGGGAAATTACTATAAAATTTCTTAATTAGAAACAAATTTTATGTTTATATCTTAGTTGTACAACTTGATAATTTGATATATGTGTACATTGTGAAATAATTCCCACAATCAAGCTAATTAAATATCCACCCCGTCCCATAGTTATGTTTTTTTCTTGGTGGTGAGAACACTTAGGATCTACCCTGTTAGCAAATTTCAAGTACACAGTGCAGTATTATCACCTATAGTCACTGTGTGATACGTGACATCTCTGGAATGTACTCATCTGGTGAAACTGAAAGTTTGCACCCCTTGACGCACATCTCTCCATTTGGCCCTCCCCTAGTCCCTGGAAACCCCCGTTCTCTTTGGCATCATGGAAACGCTAGCCTCATAACATAGCCCAGAGCTGGCTGCCTGCCTCCACTGCAGTGTGGCTCCCGTTAGCACAGTTCACTTCCCCTTCTGCGCATTGCTATGAAGTCAGACACTGCGAAAGGGCTGAGATTGTCCCCTCCTGCCAGGGAACGAGGTAGCCTGTGCCAGTTCCATGCACACATCTGACCAAAGACTGCAGGGCTCTGTTCAGAGACACAGACTGCGTATTCTTCACAGCAGAAAGCAGTAGCCCTGCAAGCTCCTGGGTTGGTCCCCACCACCCTGATTCCCATGGGCCACACAGAGGGCCAGGTGTTCACCTGCAGCTGTGCAGGTTGTGCCACAGGAGGGGAGCCCTGAATTGGGAGCCGGAGCTTTCCTCGGGGTGACTTCATGACCTGCCGTCCTCCCCTCCATAGACATGACCTGGAATGTCACTCACTGCCCAGGGGCTGAGGGAAAAGCTCTCTGGGTCTGTAATGCTGGAAGGTAAGACCCTATCTCCTGGGAGGGGACGGAGAAGGCTTTAGGATGTGGGAATGCCTCTGTGGAGGGAGACGATCTCTATCTTTACTAGATGCTATCTGTAGCTCCCAAGGCTGGTGGCTCTCCAGTCAGCACCGACCAGAGCTTCTCAGGGCCCTTTGCTCCCAGCAACCAGACTCCGTGGGAATGCTGAGCCATCTAGGGAGAATGGTCAGCCAACACTTTTGTTTACCATTTCAGGCCTGGGGTGCTGAGACGTCGCCCACTGTTACCAGGCTATTGGTACTGAAATAGCCCTCGTTGGTTGCCCCCAACCTGCTCCTGCTTTTGGAAATATAGTCGTCCATCCCTCCGTATCCACAGGGTGATGGAGGGATGGGTTCCTGAATGCCCCACAGATTCCCAAATCCAAGGATGCTCAAGTCCCTGGTATGAAATGGTGTAATATTTGCGTGTAAGCTAGCCACATCCCCTGTACACTTTAACTCATCTCTAGATTATGTATACTACTTAATACAATGTAGACGCTATGTAAATAGTTGTTGTACTGTATCGTTTGGGGAATAATGACAAGAAAAGGTCTGTGTATGTTCAGTACAGATGCAACCATCTGAGGCCTAACTACATAGTACACATCAGCCACAATAGAACATTGTGGACTGCAGGAGGATAAGGCAGGAGGCAGGAGGATTGCTTGAGACCAGGAGTTCAAGACCAGCTTGGGCAACATGGTGAGACCTCATGAACAGCACCACCACCACCGCCACCACGACAACAACAACAACAAACCAATGCAACATTTTTTTGGAACTTTTGTTTGAATTTTTTCAATCCCTGGTTGATTGAATCTGGGGTTATGGAATCGGTGGTTAGGGAGGGCCCCACACAGCCCCTTTATTAAACTCACCTTAAATTACTCAGTTTGCACGTGCCACGTGCTTGCTGTAGAGATCCTCTCTGGATTAAGAATATATTTTTAAAAATTACAAATCAATGGGAAAAAGACAAACCTAATGGGATGAGAAGCAAAGGCTCTGGGTAGGAAATTCACAAAGACAAAACCTTGCTAGCCAATAAGCATAAAAACATGCTTAACCTCAGAGAGGCCAAAGCCGAGTCTCATACCCCACAGTAGTGGCGAGGATGTGAGGAAATGGGACTCTCATTCGCTACTGGCTGAACTGAAATCTGAGGCATTATGGAATGCGATTTGGCAGTATCCTGGAAACTGCAGAGGCTCAGCCATTCCTCCGCTAGGAGTGCCAAACGCCGCAGGTCTCCATTCAATCCTGCTCTCCGCGCGCCCCCTGGTGGCACTAGTCCGCACTTGCCCCATCCCAAGCGCATTGATTCCCAATGACTGGAAACAATCAAGTGTTTGTCAATAGGAGACTGAGTTAGTAAAGTATATTATATTTATAAATTATATAGTAGGACAGCAAAAATTAGCTAGGTCTATGTCAGCATGGGTAAATCTCTAAGTCATAATGTTAAGTGAATAAAGGATATGCTCTAGTGAATATGTGTGAAACTTTAAAACTCAGAACAATACTGTATTGTTTAGGAAACATTATTTTGTAGTTAAAGTCTGTGATCAGGGATAGGAAGGATAAACACAACCTTCAGATTAGAGGTTACATGTGGGATGGAAGGACAGGAATCAATTGGATAGAGGAACCGTTCAACTCTACCTGTAAACTATTATTTCTTAAAAATGTCTGAAGCAAAGATGGCAACAAATTAACATGTATTAAAATTGAATAGTGATCCATTGGGTGGCTGTAATATTCTCATATATATATATATGAGAGAGAGAGAGAGAGAGAGACAGAGCCTTGCTCTGTTACGAGGCTGGAGTGCAGTGGCACGATCTTGGCTCACTGCAACCTCCAACTCCCTCATTCAAGTGATTCTCCTGCCTTAGCCTCCTTAGTAGCTGGGATTACAGGCACGTGCCGCCACACCCAGCTAATTTTTTTTTTTTTTTTTTTTTTAGTAGAGACAGGGTTTCACCTTGTTGGCCAGGATGGTCTCGATCTCCTGGTCTTGTGATCCGCCCACCTTGACCTCCCAAAGTGCTGGGATTACAGGCGTGAGCCACCGCGCCCAGCCTCTTCTCTGTATATTTTGTATATGGGAAATCTTTTATAATTTAAGGACAGTTAAAACAGCCTTAATGACTAATTCAAATCAGTGAAACAAGTCACAGTGCATCCACAGGATGGAATACAGTGCACCCTTTACTAATCACCATATCAAAGAATTTAGGGATACTGGGAAAACGCTCAAGAGACATTCATTGTGAAAGGATAGATTAGAAAACAATTGTTAAGTGAAATAAGCCAGGTACAGAAAGACAGACTTCAAATGTTCTCACTTATTTGTGGGAGCTAAAAATCAAAACAATTGAACTCATGGTCATAGAGAGTAGAAGGATGGTTACCAGAGCCTGGCAAGGGTAGTGGGTGGGGAGTGGGATGGTTAATGGGTGCAAAACTATAATTATTAATAGATAGAATGAATAAGATCTAGTATTCGATAGCACAACAGGGTGACTACAGTCAACAATAATGTATTGTAGGTTAAAAATAACTAAAAGAGGCCGGGCTCGGTGGCTCACCCCTGTAATCCCAGTACTTTGGGAGGCCGAGGCGGGTGGATCATGAGGTCAGGAGGTCGAGACCAGCCTGGCCAATATGGTGAAACCCAATCTCTACTAAAGATACAAAAATTAGCTGGGTGTGGTGGTGCGTGCCCGTAGCTCCAGCTGCTCAGGAGGCTGAGGCAGGAGAATCGCTTGAACCCGGGAGGTGGAGCTTGCAGTGAGCTGAGATCTGCATGCCACTGCACTCCAGCCGGGATGACAGAGGGAGACTCTGTCTCAAAAAAACAAAAACAAAAACAAAAACAGACGAAAAAACAAAAAAACACTAAAATAATATAATTAGATTGTTTGTACCATAAAGAAATGATAAATGCTTGAGGGGATGGATACCCTCTTTACTACAAGGTGATTATCATGCATTGCATGCCTGTATCAAAATATCTCCCATAACCCATAAATACATACACCTACTATACACTCACAAAAATAAAAAGTATTTAAAAACCAATTGTATGGAGGAGGACACATTTTTTTTAAAAAAAGTGTTGTTGGCTGGGCGCGGTGGCTCACGCCTGTAATCCCAGCACTTTGGGAGGCCAAGGCAGGCAGATCACGAGGTCAGGAGATCGAGACCATCCTGGCTAACACGGTGAAACCCCGTCTCTACTAAAAAAAATACAAAAAATTAGCCAGGCTTGTTGGCGGGTGCCCGTAGTCCCAGCTACTCAGGAGGCTGAGGCAGGAGAATGGTGTGAACCCGGGAGGCAGAGCTTGCAGTGAGACGAGATCGTGCCACTGCACTCCAGCCTGGGTGACAGAGTGAGACTCTGTCTCAAAAATAAAAAAGTGTTGTTTTCTCTTTCCTACACATAAAGATAAACGTAAAGATAAATGTCAGATCCTTAACCTTGGCTATACCTGAGTAGTGCCACGACAGGTGACTTTTTTTTTTTTGAGACGGAGTCTCGCGCTGTGTCACCCAGGCTGGAGTGCAGTGGCGCGATCTCGGCTCACTGCAAGCTCCGCCTCCCGGGTTCACGCCATTCTCCTGCCTCAGCCTCCCGAGTAGCTGGGACTACAGGCGCCGCCACCTCGCCCGGCTAGTTTTTTCTATTTTTAGTAGAGACGGGGTTTCACCATGTTAGCCAGGATGGTCTCGATCTCCTGACCTCGTGATCCACCCGCCTCGGCCTCCCAAAGTGCTGGGATTACAGGCTTGAGCCACGGCGCCCGGCCGACAGGTGACTTTTTTTTTCTCCTATTCTGTATACCAATTTTACAATAAATCTATAGTCATTCTTTCAAAAACAACCCAATATAGTGAATAACTTGATTGTGCAAGTAACATGTCAAAATAAACAACTGAGCAATTAACAGTAGTAGTGTTCAATTTCAGGCCAAATACTGTACTCTGAAACTACTTGATGGGTTTATGCTGCCACCTGGCGGAAAGCATGCTTTATGACTGTAGCGTCATTTATAAAATACACGTGTTCATTATTTGTAATTTTTATTATTAAAAATTAATACATGCGCAGTATAGAACCTTCAGAGAATCCATAAAAGTACAAACAACATGCAGAAGCAGGGCGAGCTGAGGTGGGTGCAGAGAATCGGATTCCCCAGGGCACAGTGAAGCTGGTACCCTGCACCCAAGAGGACGTCCCCGTGATGCTCTCTGCTGTGTGAGCCCGGGAGGTGGCGGACACAAGCACCCCTGTCCCGGCAGGAAACCCCCCGGCTCAACACAGGAAGAACCTTGGACCCTGAATTGACTCTGCAGGCCCAGAACCGCCAGCTGCAGCTAGTCGGTCCGGTGGTGCCTGGTTGTCCCGGGGCTGGTTGTGTGCAGACAAGAGGTGATGGGTGGCTGGTGCAGACTGATGGTAGTGAGCAGCCTGTTCTCCCGGCCACCGCTGAGGCGGCAGCAGGGCTCAGCCAGGACAGCCTGGCTCCCCAGCCTCCCCGGACTGCCCTGGACAAATCTCGGGCCCAGCTCTGCTGGAGGCCACAGCACTAGACCCACCAGGGTCGCCCACTCCCAGCCCCTGGGCCTAGGGGCTGCCCACAAGTGGTAGCTTCCTTTCCTCCACTTCCATTCATCCCTGGCAAATAAATAAATAAATAAAGTTCGTGGGTACATAATAGGGGTATATAGTACAGAAGTACAGAAGTTTGAAGCTAGCAGAGGCTAGTTCATGAAGTTTAAGGAAAGAAGCCATCTCTGTAACATAAAAGTGCTGACGGAGAGATCGCAGCAAGTTCTCCAGAAGGCCTAGCTGAAATCATAGATGGAAGCCGGGCCGGGTATCCCTTGGTATTCACGCCCTGGGGCTCCACGTCCTATGAAAGGGGATCTGGTTCCCAAGGTCTATGGCGAGACCATCGTCCCTAGAACGTGCAGAAGCAGGCTGAGCTGAGGAGAGTGCAGAGAATCGGATTCCCGAGGGCACAGTGAAGCTGGTACCCCACACCCACGAGGACGTCCCCACCACAGACTTCCAGGCTGCACCAAAGCTCGCTCAGCGCCCACTGCCCCTGGGCCGCCACCCCCGCCTCCAGGAGGAAGGGCCCCAGGCCGGTAGTTCTGCAGCCGCGGGCACAGTCAGAGCCGCTCTCCCCTCACAGCGCTGCGGTGCCGGTGCCGTGGGGCTCGGCCCCAGCCGCCACCTTCCGCAGGTTCAGCTGCCTCCACGAAAACCCACGGCTGTTCCGAGTGGCATCTAGAACAGCGAGTCCTTTCCGGCAAGTTTCCCGTTGGATTGGCCCAGATGCATCAGAGGAATCGCTCTCTATGGGGTCTATAGCTTTATGAAACGGACTTCTTCAACAATAAGACTTGAAAGGTGAGATGATCCCTGGAGCCATGGGCTGCAGAATGCATCTTGTGCTCGCAGGCCTGAAAACGTGAACCTCCCCGGAGCTCTCCCTCAGAGCTCTTGGGTGACCAGGTGCATTGTCAATGGGCAGTAGTATTTGAAAAGGAATCTTTTTTCTGAGCAGTACTTCTCAACAGTGGGCTTAAAATACTCGGTAAACCAGTAAACCATGCTCTAGACAAACGTGCTGTTATCTGGGTTTTGTTCCATTTCTAGAGCACAGGTAGAGTAGATTTAGCATCATTCTTAAGGGCCTTAGGATTTTCAGAATGGCAAATGAGTGTTGGCTTCAATTTAAAGTCACCAGCTGCATTAGCCCCTGATGAGAGGCAGCCTGTTTTGAAGCTGTGAAACCTCTCTAGGTATGAAAGTCCTAGTGGCATCTTCTTCCAGTATAAGCCCATTCGTCTACATTGAAAATGTGGTGTTGAGTGTGGCCACCTTCATCCGTGGTCTCAGCTAGGTGTTCTGGCGCACTTGCTGCTGCACCCTGCGCTTTTATGTTATGGAGACGGCTTCTTTCCTTAAGCTTCATGAACTAGCCTCTGCTAGCTTCAAACTTCTTCAGTAGTTTCCTACTATATACACCTACTATGTACTCACAAGCGTTGTTTATTTATTATTTACTTATTTATTTTTTGAGACGGAGTCTCCCTCCATCACCCAGGCTGGAGTGCAATGGCACAATCTCGGCTCACTGCAACCTCTGCCTACCGGGTTCAAGTGATTCTCCTGCCTCAGCCTCCCAAGTAGCTGGGATTACAGGTGTGCACCACCACATCCAGCTAATTTTTGTATTTTTAGTAGAGACAGGGTTTCACCATGTTGGCCACGCTGGTCTCAAACTCCTGACCTCAGGTGATCCACCTGCCTCAGCCTCCGAAAGTGCTGGGATTACAGGCATTAGCCACCACGCCCAGCCAAAAACATTTTTTTATTTTAAAAAGCAAACAATTGTATGGGGGTGGCACATTTTGCTTTAAAAACATGTTGTTTCCTATTTCCAGCACACATCTGTAAACATGAAGATAAATTTCAGAGTGTTAATCTTGGCTATACCTGAGTAGCGCCACAACAGGTGATTTAGAGTTTTATCCTATTCTATATACCAACTTTGCAATAAATATATAGTAATTCTTTCATAAAAATTAACAATATAATGAATAATTTTCTTGTGCAAGTAACATGTCAAAATAAACAACTGAGCAATGAATAGCAATGGTGCTCAATTTCAGGCCAAATAATGTACTCTGAAGGGCTTAGGCTGCCACCTTGCAGAAGAATACTTTATGAATATAATTTATAAAATCCAGATGTGGATTTATTTATAACTTTTATTAAATTATTAAAAATATTAAAAATTATAACTTTTATTAAAAATTAATACATGCTCAATATAGAACAAAGAATCCATAAAAGTACAGAAAAATTTAAAAATACCCATAATTTCACTTTACCATTGACTCAAGATTCTGAGTTCCTAGTTAGAAGAGATACACAAATCAGAGTATAATAGTTCTCTCAGTAGTTCTTTTCAGCTATTTAGGTGCTAATCTTGGACATGGTTCTTATACTTGATTCTTGCTTTGTTTACCTAAAATCAAGTTTCTTCATTTATAGAAATATCTAGTAGTTTGACCCTTTGACCCTGTTCAGATATTCAGATATCTTGGTTGCTTTTTTTTTTTTTTTTTCTTTTTTTGAGACGGAGTTTTCCTCCTGTTGCCCAGGCTGGAGTGCAGGTGCCATCTCAGGCTCACCGCAACGTCTGCCTCCTGGGTTCAAGCAATTCTCCCGCCTCAGCCTCTCCAGTAGCTAAGATTACAGGCATGTGCCACCATGTCCAGCTAATTTTGTATTTTTAGTAGAGATGGGGTTTCTCCATGTTGGTCAGACTGGTCTCGAACTCCCGACCTCAGGTGATCCGTTTGCCTCAGCCTCCCAACGTGCTGGGATTACAGGCGAGAGCCACCGCGCCTGGCCAGTTCTTTTTTTTTTCTTACTATTAAAAATAAATGTTGCTATGAACATCACACACACACACACACACACACACACACACACCTTGGAGATATTGCAGGTTCAGTTCCAGACCACCAAAATAATGCAAATATCTCTATAACCTGAGTCGCATAAATTTTTTGGTTTTCCAGTGCATATAAACGTTATGTTTACTCTATATTGTAGTCTATTAAGTGTGCAATAGTATTATGTCTAAAAAAGTATGTAGTACCCTTAATTAAAATTACTATATTGCAGGCCAGGTGAGGTGGCTCATGCCTGTGATCCTGCCACTTTGGGAGGCCTAGGCGGGAGGATTGCTTGAGCTCAGGAATTCGAGACTAGCCTGGATAACATGGCAAAACCCCATCTCTACTAAAAATACAAAAATTAGCCAGGCGTGGTGGTGCACACCTGTAGTCCCAACTACTGCAGAGGCTGAGGTGGGAGGATTGCTTGAGCCCGGTGGTTGAGGCTTCAGTGAGCCGTGACAGTGCCACTGCACTCCAGGAGTCTGGGCGAGAGTGAGACCCTGTCTCAAAAAACAAAAAATACTTTATTGGTAAAAAATGCTAAAGATCATGTGAGCCTTTAGTGAGCTGTAATCATTTTGCTGGTGGAGGGTCTTGCCTTTATATTGATAGCTGCTGACTGATCAGGGTGGTGGTTGCTGAAGGCTGGGTTGGCTGTGGCAATTTCTTAAAATAACACAGCAAGGAAGTTTGCTGCACCAATTGACTCTACCTTTCACAAAAGATTTCTCTGTAGCATGTGATGCTTTTGGATAGCATTTTACCCACATTAGAACTTCTTTCAAAAGTGGAGTCAATCTTTTCAAACCCTGTTACTGGTTTATCAACTAGGTAGATATACTATTCTAATCCTTTGTGCAAGTAACATGTCAAAATAAACAGCTAGTCAATTAACAGCAGTAATGTTCAAAGTCAGACCAAATACTGTGCTCGGAGACAATTTTTGCTATTTTGATGTGCTTATGATGTCACCTGGTAGAGAAATGGAAGAATCCCACTAATTTATCAACTAAGTTTATGGAATATTCTAATCTTTTGTTGTCATTTCAGTAATGTTCACAACATCTTCACCAGGAGGAGATTGTGTCTTAAGAAACTACTTTATTTGCTCATCCATAAGAAGCAACTCCTGATCCAGGAACAATGGCTCACACCTGTAATTCCAACACTTTGGGAGGCCAAGGCAGGAAGGTCTCTTAAGCAGGAGTTCGAGACCAGCGTGGGCAACAAAGTGAGACCCCCATCTCTACAAAAATAAATAAATAAATAAATAAACAATTAGCCGGGCATGGTGGCAAATGCCTGTAGTCTCAAGCTACTCAGGAGGCTGAGGCTATAGTAAGCCAAGATCACACCACTGCACTCCAGCCTGGGTGACAGAGCGAAACCCCGTTTAAAAAAATTAAATTAAAATAAAAGTAGTACTTGGATTTTGTTTTTAAAAAGAAAGAAAAAACTCAATCAATGCATGGAGTATGAAAAAGTAAATAAAAATCACCTATAATTTCATCACAGTAAATAAAAATCACTTATAATTTCATCACAGTTAACATTTTAGCCCATTTCCACCCCATCTTTATCCAGCTCATCTTTTTCAAGCTGAAATAATCTTTTACATGCATGTTGGCTTTGTCGTTCTTTGCTCTGTATTTTTCCCATTTTATTACGAACTTTTTTTTTTCTTTTTCACTTAGGCTGGAGTGAAGTGGCTCAATCATAGCTCCTTGCAGCCTTTAACTCCGGGGCTCAATCGATCCTCCTCCCTCAGCTTCTTGAGTATTTGGGACCACAGGCACGCGCCACCACATCCAACTAATTTTTGTAAAAATTTTTAGTAGAAACAAGGTCTCCCTATGTTGCCCAAGCTGGTCTTGAACTCCTGGGCTCAATTGATCCTCCTGCCTTGGCCTCCCAAAGTGTTGGGATTACAAGCGTGAGCCACTGTGTCCAGCCAAAATCTTTCCTATATTAAACAAGGTTGAAAAAATTTTAGCGAACAACTCAAATACCACCTAGATTCCCTCATTGACATTCTACTGTATTTTCCTTTTTCTTTTTATTCATTTTTTCTGCTCTGATGAAGAGGCAGATTACTATATTTTCTTTTTCATGTATCTATTCATTTGTTCATCCCTCTACCCATCCATCAATCCATCTTATTCTTTGATACATTTCATAGTAAATTGCAGACATCAGTACACATCCTCCTAAGTTTTCAGTAAGTATGCCGCTAACAAGAGATTAATATGTGTTTACACTGGTTTTCTTTGGATATAAACTTTACACTTAATAAACTGTAACAATCTTAATACATGCAGGTTTTGCTCATTTTTTTCATTTGCCAATTTTCATAAACATTTTGCTTAGCATCACATTAAGCCAACAAATTAATCTCAGAAGGTGGAACAACTTTTCAAAATTTAATCTCCCCATCTGGGACTGGGGACATGTCTCCATGGCTTCTTTTTGGCTCTTACTAAGGTTGAGCAGTTTGCAACATACGGGGTCTTGCACATTTCATATCAAGCTTATTGCTAGATATTTGGGAGTTTGCTGCTTTTGTGAAAGTAGTCTGTTTCAATTCTAATTTCAAACTGGCTGGTCGTCTAGGAACATGGAAACATTGTTGATGCTTGTGTATTTAGTATCCATCTACAGAATTGAACTTTCTGTTGTAGTGTAATAGCTTTTCTTAGACTTTTTTTTTTTTGAGATGGAGTCTCCCTCTGTTGCCCAGGCTGGAGTGCAGTGGCACGATCTAGGCTCTCTGCAAGCTCCGCCTCCTGGGTTCACGCCATTCTCCTGCCTCAGCCTCCCAAGTAGCTGGGACTACAGGCACCCACCACCACGCCTGGCTAATTTTTGTGTTTTTTTAGTAGAGACGGGGTTTCACCTTGTTAGCCAGGATGGCCTTGATCTTCTGACTTCGTGATCCGCCCATCTTGGTCTCCCAAAGTGCTGGGATTACAGGCGTGAGCTACCGCGCCCGGCCTTCTTGGATTTTTTTTAGGTGTAGGATCAACTTAGCTGAACAAAGATTCACACACGCTTCTAGGATAATTATACCTCTTTTCTCTGTCTCCTGACTTACATCACCCTAGCTAGAACTTCCAGAACAATCTAGCTCGGTGTGGTGGTGTACGCCTGTAATGCCAGCTACTCAGGAGACTGAGGCAGGAGAATTGCTTGAACCTGGGAGGCAAAGACTGCAGTGAGCCAAGATCACGCCATTGCATTCCAGCCTGGGCAACAGACCGAGACTCCGTCTCAAAAAAAAAAAAAAAAAAAGAACTTCCAGAGCAATCTTATGTAACCGTGGTAATGACAAGTTTTCAAGTCTGGTTTCCTATTTTCAGGGAATTCTTCTACTGTAGTGATTCACAAGTGTGGGAAGACCAGAGTCAGTGGAGGGGGGCTTTGCTGTGGGGAGGGTGGATTTGAACAAGGCCCCACAGGTGATCCTGAAATGGCCCACACCACTCCAAGGTTAGAAAAAACTGTACTAATCCTTCATTGTTAAAGATACATTTAAGTGTTTGTTTAAGATAGATAGCATTGAATGAAGTGTCTTTTGTTTTTTTAGTTTACAAAGGGTGCTTATCAGAAATTAATGTGCAACTCTCTCGCGCACTCTCTCTCTCTCTCTATATATATATACACACATATATGCCAATTGTACTGAGGTATAATCCATATACTGTACAATTCGCCTATGTAAAGCATACAATTCAATGGTTTTTAGTACATTCACAGGGTTGTGCAACCATTGCCACCATCAATTTCAGAACATTTTTGTCCCTCCTAAAAGGACCCCTGTGCCCATTAGCAGTCACTCCCCATTCCCCTCTTCCCAGCCCCTGCCCACCATTCATCTACTTTCTGTTTCTATGAATTTCTCTACTCTGGACATTTCATATAAATGGAATTATACAATTTGTGGCCTTTTGTGTCTGACTTTTTTCACTTGACATCATGTTTTCAAGGTTCATCCACATCATGTTTGCAAGGTAGTGGTAGGAAAACAAAAGCTGTTTCCTGATTTCTTCCCATCAAGTTCAGCTGTTTCAATGATCCTATGATGAAGATTGTGCCACAAGGAATAGCCTTGTGGATGTTTCAGTTACCACCCACGGGCCCACTGTGTCCTAGTGCAACTCCATTCAGAGCCCAGGTTTGATGACCTTACAGGATTTCTTCTGGACCTTTTAGTGCGGACTCTATCACTACACGGTCTGTCGCCTCTGGCTTACTCACAGCTACCCAAATCCCACCTCGGCTGTAGTAGCCAGGAAGTTGAAGGCCTGAAGTGCACTTACCAGCCAAGGTTTCAACATCTCGTCACACACTGCCTCGATAGCGTAAGAACAACACGAGAGGTCTCCGTGAGTGCGGGAAGTTGCCCAAGGGAGAAGTGCAGGTGTCCCCTCTGGTCACCGCATTTGCTTGTCCTCTGTTTCCCAGTAACCCCCACATCCCGGCACTGCTGCCCCTCCATCTCTCCTTCTCTCTCCCCACACTTCTGCCATGCTCCCGATTTGGGCCATCACCACCTCTCCTTGGAATTGCTGTCCCACCTGTCACCAGCCTCTGCCTCCATCTTGGCAAAGCTGCTTGACAAGAATGACTGCCAAGGCCTCTGGTGCCTGATCCGATCTTGCCCACCTCTGAGGCCAGATTCCTTCCAGATGAATGGGGGCTGAAAGAGAGTTGTGAGCTCCTGTCTGTGGGGATCTCACTCATGCACAGGTTGAGAGCCAGAGTGGCATTAATGAGCAGAAACATTTTTTTCCTGGTGTAGGTCTGTGAACAATCCCTCAGGGCACTTTCATCAACACATCATTATCACCAGAATCCATAGTTGACATTAGGCTTCATCCTTGGTGTACATTCTATGGGTTTGGACAAACGTACAACAATATGTGTCCATAATTATGGTAGCATACAGATAGTTTCACTGCCCTAAAAGTCCTCTACAATCCATCTCTTCATCTTTCCTTCTCCGCTAGCCCCTAGCAACCACAGATTGTTTTCTGTCTCCATAGTTTTGCCGTTTCCAGAAGGTCATACAGTTGAAATCTTACTGTCCGTAGCCTTTCAGATTGGCTTCTTTCACTTGGAAATATGCATTTAAGGTTCCTCCATGTTTTTTCATGGCTTGATAGCTCATTTCATTTTAGTGCTGAAAAATATCCAATTGTCTTAATGTATCACATTGCTTATCCACCCATCTACCAAAGGACATCTTTGTTACCTCCAAGTTTTGGCAATTATGAGTAAAGCTGCTATAATTGTCTGTGTGCAGGTTTTTCTGTGGACATGAATTTTCAGTTCATTTGGATAAAAACCAAGGAATGCAGTTGTGGGATCATAAGAGTCTGTCTCTTCTAATTCAAAATGATCCCAATCTCTGATTTTGATGGAAGGTGTGGGTAATTAATTAGATGTTTTCTGTGAAGGGAGGTTTAGGAATGATGGAACCAGATAGAGATACCAAACCCTGGAAGAGACAATACTAAAGAGAATTTAAAATAATTAAAAGTGAAGAAATACTCCTTTTAAAAACCTAATCCGGACAGGTGCAGTGGCTCATGCCCGTAATCCCAGTACTTTGGGAGGCCAAGGCAGGTGGATCACCTGAGGTCAGGAGTTCAAGACCAGCCTGGCCAACATGGCTGAACCCAATCTCTATTAAAAATACAAAAAATAGCCGGGTGTGGTGGTGTGTGCCTGTAATCCCAGCTATTCGGGAGGCTGAGGCAGGGAGAGTTGCTTGAACCCAGGAGGCAGAGATTGCAGTGAGCCGAGATCACACCACTGCAATCCAGCCTGGGCGACAGAGAAAGACTCTGTCTCAAAAACAAACAAACAAACAACAACAACAAAAAAAAACCTAGATGACTCTAATATCTAATAACTCCACATCCCAAACTGTTTACCTTTTGAAAATAAAATTGCTAAAATGCACGCCTTTTATAACCAGCAAGAATTTTCCCAAGCCTGCATACCTGTCTCAGTCCGCTGGTTCTCCCACCTGGCCCTGTATTGGCGGCAGGTTTTCTATTGGGTCTATTTTGATGGTAGGTATTCGTCTGCGTTACTTGAGGGTGAACAATAGCAGCCCAGTTACCGAGTAACCCGATTTAATAAGCAGCTGCATTCTGGTTGATTGACAAAGGACTGAACTCGTGGTTGCAGACGGGCTGGCACAAACTGCGGTGAATCCGTCAAGATGTCTATCTAATGAGCCAGCCCTGTTGTGACCGAGAGACAGTTTCCTCAGAATAACTTGGGCCTGGAGAGCAGGATGAAAAGCAGGGCGCTCTGACTGATTCAAAATGTGGGGCTCTTGGCCTCTGTGGCTGGCTGCATCTGTTCCCTGGTGACTGTGCATGCCTCAGTGGCCGACCTTTTCCTTGGGTTTACTTGAGAGTGAGAAGTACATGTTGGGCCTTTGGGAAGCATGTGTGACTCAAGACACAGGTGCCCGTGTGTGCCAGCACTACACCAGCCCAAAGAACCTGGCTGCCAAACTCCAGGTGGCTTGTGTCCTCACGTGCGTGGTCGGGGCTGTGGTTTTCCTCTCGGGCTTGTGGCGGTCATCCTGGGACTGACGTGGCTGAGATGCTGGGGACGAGGAGGAAGTTCTTGGGAGAGCAGTGTGAACATTGCCGGAGGAGCTCTGTCTTTTCTGGCCAGACTCACTACTTGAGTGTCCGTGTCCTGCATTGCCCATGTCACTGTGTGGAGGTTCTAAAGCTCTGAGTTCCCACCCAACAAGCCTGGGGGAATATGGCAATGCCATGTCCGGCGGCTGTATGGGTGGGTTTCTCCTTTCCACTGGAGGGCTTCTTTTGATCACCTCACAGCTTTATGCCAACACACTGGCTGCAAAACCAACATCTTTTCCTTCAAACCTGGACTTTTCAAGAAAAAGTGACTCTTGGTAAAGTAGAATTTGTTTAAAAATGGACCAATCAGAAAGGCAACAGTGAAAGGGGATAAACCATCTCATTTTGGTTTTCTGGTGAGAAATGATGGAAGCTTGGTTTGCTAGGTGAAGTGGATGGGTCCAAGCTGCCTGACGGAGAGAAAACTGACAGTATTTGCTAATAGATTTGATGATGGGGGGAGGGTACAGGAAAGTATATCAGATCTGTGGAACCACCTGTTTCTGAAACTACTACTTGGACAGCCTGATTTCTTTTCTAAGCTAGTTTGAGTTGGTTTTCTCTAACTTTGCATTTAAAATTCGTTAAAGGATGCAAAATGGCAGCTAGATTGGAGAAATAAATTCTAGTGTTCTATACCAACTGTAAGATGACTAGAGTTAAAACTAATAAATAGTTTTGAATAGCTGAATTCAAAGGCTGAGGCAGGAGGACTGCACGTGCCCAGGAATTTGAAGCTGCTATGAATTGTGATTGCACCACAGCACTCAGCCTGGGTGGCAGTGAGACCCTGTCTCTAAAATAAATAAATAAATAAAATGATTTAAAAATAAAATTAAAATTAGAAATGTATAGCTAAAAGGAGGATATTGAATGTTTTCAACACAAAGAAATGATAAATGCTTGAGATTATAGATACACTACTTACCCTGATCTGATTGCTGTACATTCTATGTATTGACATATCACTATGCACCCCATGAATATGTACATTTGTCAATTAAAAAATAAAATAGAGCCGGGCGCGGTGGCTCAAGCCTGTAATCCCAGCACTTTGGGAGGCCGACGGTGGATCACGGTGTCAGGAGATCGAGATCTATCCCGGCAACACGGTGAAACCCCGCCTTCAATTAAAAATGTTAAAACTAAAGCTGGTGAGGGCATTGCACAGCTGAGGCAGGAGAATGGCGTGAACCTGGGAGGTAGAGCTGCAGTGAGCTGAGATCCGCCACTGACTCCAAAGCCTACGACAGAGTTAGATCACCTCAAAAAATAAAAATAAAAAAAAAATAAAATAAAATAAAATAAAATAGAAATAAAAATGGACCACTAACCTCAAGCTTTTTGAGATGGGGTCTCGCTCTATCACCCAGGGTGGAGCTCAGTGGCACAATCTCGGCTCACTGCAAGATCCGACTCCCAGGTTCTTGCCATTCTCCTGCCTCAGCCTCCCGAGTAGCTGGGACTACAGGCGCCCGCCACCATGCCCAGCTAATTTTTTGTATTTTTAGTAGAGATAGGGTTTCACCATGTTATCCAGGATGGTCTTGATCTCCTGACCTTGTGATCTGCCCGCCTCGGCCTCCCAAAGTGTTGGGATTATAGGCATGAGGCACCACACCCAGCCACCTCAAACTTTTTAAACAGTATTTCCAGCCAGGTACAGTGGCTCACACCTGTAATCCCAGCACTCTGGGAGGCTGAGGCAGGAGGATCACTTTAGCCCAGCAGTTTAGGACCAGCCTGGGCAAAAAGGGAAACCCTGTTTCTACAAAACACTAAAAAATCAGCCAGCTGTGGTGGTGCACGCTGTAGCCCGAGCTACTCCAGAGGCTGAGGTGGGAGGATGCTTGAGCCCTTGAGGTAGAGATTGCAGTGAGCTATTACTGTGCCACTGCACTCCAGCGTGGGCAACAAAGTGAGACCTTGTTGTTGCGGGAATTAAGGGACAGGAGAGACCAATGGGTGGGACAGGAAGATTTATTAGGTGCGTACTGGCCCAGGAGATTAACATCTAAAGGCTGAGCCCTGAACAAAGACAGGGCTTGACTTTTATACATGCATCCAGAAGGGCGTTGGCCAGTTTGATGGCACAAAACCTGTAGGGCAGGCAAGCAAGCTTACAGAAGCAGAACAAAGGCAATTTGTTAAACAGTGGCAGGCTTTGCAACTTCAAACATATCTTGTGACCTTGCTGTGCCACACAGAAGGGAAAAACAGGAACTTACAAAACTTGCAAAAATAATTATGAGAACAGAACAAGGAACAAAAACTTGTTTTTCTTTTTATATCTTCTGCTTCATTGTCTCTAAAAAAAGAAAACAAGATCTGATATACTTTCCTCTACCCTCCCCCATCATCAAATCTATTAGCAAGTACTGTTGGTTTGCCCTCCCTGTTTCCAATGGAGAATGAAAGTTTCCAATGTAGAATGGAGACAAGCAATTATTTTGCTTGTCTTCCAGAAAGTGAGTTTCTTTCTCTCCTCTCCCCTTTCTTTGTTTTTCCTGCCACAGATTGGCCTAATTGTTATCTGTTGTTGCTTGCTATTAAGTATCAATTAAAAAGTTTCCTTGAGGCCAGGTGCCTCAAGGCCTGTAATCCCAGCACTTTGGGAGGCCGAGGCTTAAATTCATGAGTTTGAGACCAGCCTGGGCAACAATATAAAAAATTAGCCAGATGTTGTGGTGTGCGCCTGTGGTCCCCAGCCCCTCTGGGGGCTGAGGTGGGAAGATTGCTTGAGCCCAGGAGCCAGAGGTTGCAGTGAGCCAGGATCACACCACTACACTCCAGCCTGAGTGACAGACACTGTCTCAGAAAAAAAAAAAAAAGTTTCCAAGTTTCCTTGAAGGAGTGAATTTATGCTTGATTTTCCCACTTCAAAATCAAATATCACACCCTACGAGAAGCCAGTTTGTCCTGTGCCTGAAAATGTTGACATGCTGTCATTAATGTGGGAGGTAAAGAGGTGATATTGAAAACAACCAGTGCTGTCAGAACACTAAGACATGGGAAGGAGCAAGAATATAATGCCTTCTTTGTAGCAGTCTTGAAATAAAATATTTATAGCAAAGTAATCACTGATGAGTTAATTTTTAAATGACTAATAATTCATCCAGGTGTTCAAAATGAGTGAGCTTTAGGTAGAAGGAGGAAGACTCTAGTTAGGAATGTTTCCCAGCAGCTGGTCCCTGCACCAAGAGTGTCAGCATTCACTGGAGACTTGCCAGAAATGCAAATTCCCAACTCAGACTTACTGAAAACTCCAGCCATATTTAGTTAGTGATACAGTCTGAATATTTGTTCCTGCCCAAATCTTCTGTTGAAATGTAATCCCCAATATTGGAGGTGGGGCCTGGTGGGAGTTGTTCAGATCACAGGGTCAGATCCCTTATGAATGGCTTGGGCCGTCCCCTTGGTGATGAGTGAGCTGTCGCTCTGAGTTCACATATGATCTGGTGGTTTAACAGTGTGCAGGATTTATTAGGTGCACAATGGCCGCCACGCCCTCCCGCCACACTCTTTTTCTCACTTGCTCCTGCTTTCACCATGTGAGCTGCCTGCTCTGCTTTTACTTTCTGCCATGAATAAAACCTCCCTGAGGCCTCCCCGGAAGCCAAGCAAATGCCGACGCCATTTTTCCTGTACAGCATGCAGAACCATGAGCCAATTAAACCTCTTTTCTTTATAAACTACCCAGTCTCCGGTATTTTCCTTATAGCAATGCAAGAACAGCCTAATGCATGTGGCTTCAGACCTGAGGGTGATGTTCATATCAATTCCCGCCAAAGGTACAAAGGGTCATGGTTCTCAAGGAATAGCAATGGCTGCTGCTCTGAAATGGGAAATGAGTTCCAGTATGGGGAGACTCTGAGTGGCAGCTCTATGCATTGCCAGTAAGGTCTGGAATCAGCCCTGCAGCCATGGAGGGCCATTTCATGGCCTTCATTTTGCCTCCCTACAGCAGTGACTGAGCTTCTTGCCTGACTTCTTCCCTGGGGCTCCTTTTCTGGCCCAGCTGCAGGCCTGGTTTGTGGGGTGAAGAGAGTAACCCCACAGAACTATGCTGGCTCAACAGAAGCCAACCTTTGTGACCTCAGCCACACCTCCCAGTCCTTGCTCTACCAGGACTGGGCCTTCTTGTTTCTTCCCAGTGGGGCAGCCACTCACATCCCAGAATGCCTTGCAGCTCTTTCTACCTACAATGTCAATCAAGCTAAGTAGCAGGTAAACTAAAGAAAAGTAGAAATCTAATTAGTTAGACTGTTCTTAGAAAATTTATGTTGGAGCCTGGGTGCAGTGGCTCACGCCTGTAATCCCAGAACTTTTGGAGGGCTTATCTCAGGGAGCACTTCTGTGTCAGAGCAGAGAGCACCTGTACACATGGTATGTTTCTTTTCTTTTCTTTTCTTTTTATTTATTTATTTTTGAGACAGAGTCTCATTCTGTCACCTAGGCTGGAGTGCAGTGGCATGATCTCGGCTCACTGCAGCCTCCACCTCCCAGGTTCAAGTGATTCTCCTGCCTCAGCCTCCCCAGTAGCTGGGATTACAGGTGCGCACCACCATGCACAGCTAATTTTTCATATTTTTAATAGAGACGGGGTTTTGCCATGTTGCCCAGGCTTGTCTTGAACTCCTGAGCTCAGGCAATCCACCTGCCTTGGTCTCCAAAAGTGCTAGGATTACAGGCGTGAGCCACCGGTGCCCAGCCTGATTGAGGCCTTGTAAACACCTGTGGGCAAACAAGAGCTGTGGGCAATCAAGATACACAGTAGATGGTGTGTGTTTCTTATATGTTACGCCACAGATCTTGGTGGCATCTCTCACGTGAAAGACATTAATGTTTGGTGAAGGAATTCATCAGCGAGTGAATGAGCTAAAGTTATCTGTCCCCTGAGTTGGCCTTAAGTATGATTTTTGGATTGTAATCAACTAAGGGTGTTCAGGGCCTTAGAAGTTACTCTGGGAGCTAGTTAAACCACCCTTCAAGTTTGGGAGAAAAAGGCATTCCACAGTTCATGAAAGTCGTACTTGCTGAGTGGGACCCCAAGAGCAGTTACCTAAATTTGTATAAATAAGACCTATGCTCCTTATACAAGTTACAAAACAAAACTATTGGTTGTATTAGTACAACAAAAGAGAAGAAATATTTAATGCTTCCCTGACAACTATAAATGCTGAATGGAAAAAGTATCACTCTGCATGGGTTGAAAGTCTAAGAATGAATTAGATTTAACATACCCCCCAGCAATCCTACTCTAAGATACCTAACCAAGAGAAATGGAAACTTGCATTCATGCATAAACCCAAATGCAAATGGACATAGTAGCTTTATTCATAATTGCACCATACTGGAAACAACCCAATGCAAATAAAAGTGTTCTAAACATTCCTCAAAATGCAAAACTGAACTTGAACAAAGGAAAAGATATACTATGTACCATGTACCAGATGTACCATGTTCTCCAAAAAGGAGACTCACTATTATAAATATGTAAATTATCCCTAAGTTAACATATAAACTTGACATGATCCTAATAAAAACATTAAGAGATTTCCCCCCCAGACTGGAGCAAGACAAGTTGATCACAAAATTTATATGGAAAAATAAGCAGAAATAATTAAGAAAGTCCTAGGGGTGGAGTGGGAATAAGATAACTCATAACATACATATTATTTTAAAAGAAGTCTCTGTGATGGCTAATTTTAGATGTCAACTCGACTGCACTGAGGAATACATAGAGAGTTGGTAAAGCATTATTTCTGAGTGTCTTTGAAGATGTTTCCAGAGAGACTGGCGTGTGAGTCAGCAGACTGGGTGGGAAAGATCTATGTGGGCAGGTACCATCCAATCAGCTGGGGTCCCAAATAGAACAAAAAAGAGGAAAAACAAATTCTTTCTGTCTCTCTCTGTCTCTGTCTCTCTCCTTCCATCTCTCCTGTGTGGGACACTCTTCTTCCCCGTTCTTAAACATCAGAGCTGTAGGTTCTCTGGCCTTTGGACTCCGAGATTTACATCAGCACCCCACTTATATCAGCCTTTGGTCTTGGACTGAGAATTACAGCTTAACCTAGTTCTGAAGCTTCTGATCTTGGGCAGTCACGCTACTGACATCCCAAGGTCTCCAGCCTGCAGATGGCCTGTATAATCATGTGAGCTAATTCCCCTAATAAATCTCTTCCCACATACCTGTCTGTATGTATATCTTTTATTGGTTCTGTCTCTCTGGAGAACCCTGACTAATACAGTCTTTAAAACTTAAAACTCTATACTATGGGTACATGAATATACAAAGAACGCTGAAGGAGTCAAACAGAATGTCCAGAAATTAGCCCAATATCTATGGAAATTTAGTGTATGAAAAAGATAGCATCTTAGTGGCTCACATCTGTAATCCTAGCACTTTGGGAGGCCGAGGTAGGTGGATCACCTGAGGCTAGGAGTTTGAGGCCAGCCTGGCCAACAAGGTGAAACCCTATCTCTACTAAAAACACAAAAATTAGCCAGGCATGGTGGTGCACGCCTGTAGTCCCAGCTCCTTGGGAGGCTGAGGTAGGAGAATCACTTGAACCCAGGAGAGAGAGGCTGCAGTAAGCCGAGATTGCGCCATTGTACTCCAGTCTGGGTGACAGAGTGGGACTGTCTCAAAAAAAAAAAAAAAAAAAAAGATTTATCCTGTATGTCAAGATAAATTCCAAATGAATACAGTAAAAACAAAACCATTCAAGTAATAGGGGAAAAAAATGAAGAAATACCTTTATTACATAAGAGTGGAAAAAATATAGTCACCTCTCAGTATCTGTAGGGGATTTGTTCCAGGACCTCCCCTGGACACCAAAATCTGCAGATGTCAAATCCCTGATGTAAAATGATGTAATATTTATATATAACTTATGCATATCCTCCTGTATACTTCAAACCATCTCTAGATTACTTATAATACCTAACATAATGTAAATGCTATGTAAATAGTTGTTATAATGTATTTTTCAGAAAATAATGACAAGAAAAATAAGTCTATACATGTTCAGTATAGATGCAATTATTTTTCAATTTTTGTTTTTTGGAGACAGAGTTTCGCTCTGTTACCCAGGCTGGAGTACAGTGGTGTGATCTCAGTTCACCACAGCCTCTGCCTCTAAGGTTCAAGGGATTCTCCTGCCTCATTCTCCTGAGCAGCTGGGATTATAGGTGTGTGCCACCATGCCCAGCTAATTTTTGTGTTTTTAGTAGAGATGAGGTTTCACCATGTTGGCCAGGCCAGTCTCAAATTCCTGGCCTCAAGTGACCTGCCCGCCTTGGCCTTCCAAAGTGCTGGGATTACAGGCATGAACCACCACATCCATCCTCAAATATTTTTGATCCATGGTTGGTTGCATGCATGGATGGGGAACCCACAGATATGGAGGGCCAACTGTATACTTATACATTATACTTATGACTCAAATACCAGAAGCAATAAAATAAAGATCGGTAAATTTTACAGTAGGTAACCTTTACCCCCTCAAATCTGCATAACAAAAGATCCATAAACAAAGTACCAAAACAAATGATAAATTAAGGAAAGTATTTGTAACTGAGAGCACAAAGGACTCTATAATATAATAAGAGCTCTTAAAAATCAAGCATACCAACAACTCAGTAGAGGAATGGGCTAGAAACATGAGTAGGTATTATAGCAGGCAGCTTGTGACATGGCCCTCAGAGGTCCCCACCTTCCTCACATTCACACCCTTCATTCTTTCTCATAGAGTGCAGGCTGGTTTAGCCACTCACTTCTAATGAATAAAAAGCAGCAAGAATGATGGGAGATGACTTCTGTGGTTAGGTTACAAAATGATTGTGGGCCGGGTGTAGTGGCTCATGCCTGTAATCCCAGCACTTTGGGAAGCTAAGGCAGAATTGCTTGAGCCCAGGAGTTCAAGACCAGTCTGGGCAACAAAGTGAGACACTGTCTCCACAAAAAAATTTTTTAAAAATTATCTTGGCATGGTTCTGTGGGCCTGTAGTCTCAGCTCTCTGGGAGGCTGAGCCGGGAGGATTGCTTCAGCCCTGGGAGACCGAGGCTGCAGTGAGCCATGACAGAGTGAGACCCTGTCTCAAAAAAAAAAAAAAAAAAAAAAGGTTGTGCCTCCTTCCTTCTTGTTAGTACTCTTGCCAGCACTCTCTCTGGCCATCTCACTTATTGCTCTGGTGAAGCCAGCTGCCATGCTGGGAGAAGTTCTATGGAGATCCCTGTATGGCAAGAAACAAGAATCTGTCCAATAGCTTGTGAGGAACTAAGTGAATAAATTCTGCCAGCAACAATGTGTGCAAGCAATAGAGTGGATTCTTCCCCTCTGAGCCTTCAGATGAGACCACAGACCAGCTTGGCATTTTGACTGCAACTATGTGAGAGAATGTGAAGCAGAAGCTGTGCCTAAACTCCTGATCCATAGAAACTGTGAGATAACAATTGGGTGTTGCTTTAAGCCATTAAGTGCTAGGTTAATTTGTTACACAGCAATAGATAACTGAGAGAACATTAAAAAAAAATAAAACAGACCTAAAACATTTCAAAAAATGTTCAACCTCACTAATAAAAGAAATACATGGCTGAGTATGGTGCCTCACACCTGTAATCCCAGCACTCTCGGAGGCTGAGGCAAAAGGATTGCTTGAGCCCAGGAGTTTGAGACCAGCCTGGGCAATGGTGAGACCTCATCTCTAAAAAACAGAACAACTCCCCTCCCTGCCCTGCCCAGAAATACACATTAAAAATGATGCTGAGATACCATTTCTCACCTATTATGTTGAAAAAATTCAAAAGTTTTACAATATATTATTTTGACAAGGCTGTGAGGAAGCCGACATTCTCATAGATTGCTCACAGGAGTGCAAAATGGGTCACTTTTATAGTGAAAAAATTTGCAATAAGTTTTTAAAATTACAAATTTGCTTACCCTTTAATCCAGTAGCCTTAGGAATCTGTCCCAAAGATACACTGGCAAAATGCAAAAAGATGTATGCACAAAGTTATGTACACACACACACACACACACAGATACACACACACACATAGACACATACACATGCACATATATAACTGATTGAACAAACGAGGGTACATCCACACAATGGAATACTATGCAGCCATAAAAACAATGAGAAAATCTCTACACATTGATATAGCGCAATCTCCAGGAATTTATTGTCAGATGAAAAAGCAAGGTGTCAAAAAATATATATATTATGATAGTATTTTGTAAGAAATGGAATACATATAAACACATACCCTTCTATCTGCAAAAAAAAGAGAAAAAACCCAAAAAACTGCAAAATGAACCAGAAATGTAAAAGTTACCTATGGTGGGAGAGAATATAATATAAACAGAAATGTACGTTTATTCAGATCTTTCTGAATAAATATGGTTATATAATGTTGACTTTGAAAATTATGTAAATATTCCACATATTCAAAATGGAAACTATGTCAAAAAGACAAAGGTAATCCCATAGAAAACTATGTCAAAAAGACAAAAGTAATAATATCAAAAATAGAAAACAAACCAAAATGAATAAATTTAACTGTTTATCAAATTAGTGATATAACCATAAAAAGAAATCATTACAGGCCAGGCATGGTGGCTCATGCCTGTAATCTCAGCACTTTAGGAAGCTGAGGCTGGCAGATCTCTTGAGGCCAAGAGTTGAGACCAGCCTGGTCAACATGGTGAAACCTCATCTCTACTGAAAATACAAAAATTAGCCAGGCATGGTGGCACACACCTGTAGTCCCAGCTACTCAGGAGGCTGGGGCATGAGAATTGCTTGAACCTGACAGGCAGTGGTTGCATGGTTGCAGTGAGCCGAGATCTCGCCACTGTATGCCAGCCTGGTGACAGAGTGAGACTCTGTCTCAAAAAAAAAAAAAAAAAAAAAAGTTATACATCCTGGTTCTGTTCACTACAAAGACCTAAATGTAATGACAACTGAGTGAATAAGCACCGCTAGTGCCCAAATTGTGGTTTCTAAATCCCGTCTTCATCTTCAGGACTCACTAAAGGAATTGCATAGCTGATTCAAGGTCTTGTGCCTGACATGTACAAGATACACCTGGAAATCTTGTGGAGGGGTGAAAAAGAAAGCCTCAAAGAGTAATGGGCACTGCTAAAGGGCATGGGGTTCCTTTTTGGGGTGAAAATATTCTGCAATTAGACAGCAGTGATGGTTGTACAACTCTGTGAATACATTAAAAAGTACTGAATTGGACACATTAAAGGGTGAATTTTACAGTCTGTGAATTATACTTCAAGAAAATGTTATTAAAATATTATTTAAATATTTCAATAACAAGACAAAAAAGTGTAATGAGAACTACGTCACTGCCACCATGCAGATTATGGGAGTGACGTTCATGAAACTGCTACACAATCTCACTGCATGTAGAGTTTGCTGTGCTCCTGGGATAGGGTTTCTGCAGTAAAATCCTTCCCTTTTAAAATATTAACATACGTTTTAGTCATGTTTCTTGAAAGAATGGAAAATGACTTCAGTGTGAATTCAATTTTATTAAATTTCCTATTTTTTCTTAAACCTTAAGTGTAGAAACCAATACTCAAAGCTGTTTAATAGAACGGGTTTCAGCATAATATATCTGTGCTCATTAATATTCTAGGAAGGTTTTTAATTGGTAAAGTTAATTTGTTTAAAAAATAAGCTAGAGATTGGGAGGCTGAGGCAGGAGAATGGCGTGAACCCGGGAGGTGGAGCTTGCAGTGAGCCAAGATCGTGCCACTGCACTCTAGCCTGGGTGACAGAGTGAAACTCTGGCTCAAAAAAATAAGCTGAAGATTATGAGATGAGGGAATTTCTAGACTGTACATGAAAAAAATAATTTTGGGGGCTGGGCGTGGTGGCTTACACCTGTAATCCCAGCAGTTTGGGAGACTGAGGCAAGTGGATCACCTGAGGTCAGAAGTTCGAGATCAGCCTAACCAATATGGTGAGACCCTGTCTCTACTAAAAATACAAAAATTAGCTGGGCATGGTGGTGCGCACCTGTAATCCCAGCTACTTGGGAGGCTGAGACAGGAGAATTCCTTGAACCTGGGAGGCAGAGGTTGCAGTGAGCCAAGATCGCGCCACTGTACTCCAGCCTGGGCAACAGAGGAAGACTCCATCTCAAAAAAAAAAAAAAAAAAATATATATATATATATAAAATATATATTATATATATATATATAATACACACACACACATATATATATATTTTTTTGAAATTGTCACTTATTTTGAAAATGAAATTCAAGATTAGGTTCCAAGAGAGTTTTGAGAACCTGTGCATAATTTGTATGTATGGGCATTCTTCTGGGAGAATTTCCATGTGGTTACAAACCACTGGTATAAAAGGAAATTAGATGTAGAGTAAATAAGTAAATAAACATGCTTTAATTGCAGTATCTCTTTATCACCTGATGAATGTAGTAAATAGTATTGTTGATATGTCCTTCTCTTTACCATTTTGTTCTTTAGGAAAATTATTTTGTAGAGTGAATTTTATTGATAAAGTGAAGAGTTGCTTGAGGTAAATAGTATGTTAGGATTGTCCTGAATAAAGAGCCTTTTTTAATCTTAAAAAAAAAAAAAAAAAACCGATGGGGACATGTCAAAGGACACACATGTCACCATGGCTGTACTGCCAAAGATAGGACAATTTGATCATAAAAAGGAAGGATGAATGCAATTGAGTGAAACATTTGGAACATATAAAAACCCACAGGTTACTGTTACAAACATTTATGAGATAACTAGGGAAATGTGAACACTGCCTGGGTATTTGAATATATTAATAAGTGACTGGCCAGGCATGGTGGCTCATGCCTAAAATCCTAGCACTTTGGGAGGTTGAGGTGGGCAGATTGCTCAAGCCCAAAACTTTGAGACTGGCCTGGGCAATATAGCAAGACACTCATCTCAATTTGTTTATTTTTTTTTTTCATTTAAAAAATAAAAACGAATTTAAAAAAGAAGTTATTAACTTTGTGGTGTGATTGTGGCGATGTGGTTATGTTAAAAAGAATAAGAGGACTGGGCACGGTGGCTCATGCCTGTAATCCCAGCACTTTGGGAGGCCAGGTCGGGAGATCGTGACCATCCTGGCTAACGCGGTGAAACCCCGTCTCTACTAAAAATACAAAGAATTAGCTGGGCATGGTGGCACGTGCCTCTAATCCCAGTCACGTGGGAGGCTGAGGCAGGAGAATCACTTGAACCCGAGAGGTGGAGGTTGCAGTGAGCAGAGATCACGCCACTGCACTCCAGCCTGGCGACAGAGCAAGACTCCAAAAAAAAAAAAAAAAAAAAAAGACTAAGAGGTCTGTATCTTTGAGAGATACATATAGAAGTATTTGTGGATACAATAACATATTGCCAGGGATTTATTTAAAATCATCTGAGGTGAAGACAGGACAGGGAGTAAGGGTAGGGCTGGAACACGACTGGTCGGATATTGATGATTGAGGTTGAGGTCATAGCCTCTCTACTTTGTAATGCACTTGAAAATTTCCAAAATAAAAACACAGAAACAATTTCATGAGTTCAGGCCGAGGCAGGCGGATAGCCTTGAGCTCAGGAGTACAAGACCAGCCTGGGCAACATGGTGAAATGCTGTCTCCACAAAATACAAAATCTAGCTGGGAATGGTGGCATGCACCTGTAGTCCCAGCTACTCTTGAGGTTGAGATTGGAGGATCACTTGAGCTTGGGAGGTGGAGGTTGCAGTGAGCTGAGATTGCACCACTGCACTCCAGCCTGGGCAACAGTGAGACCCTATCTCAAAGAAAGAAAAAGAAAAAGAAAATGGAAATAGTGAAAACAACCAATACATTGGTCAACTCTAATGTTAACTAGGGCATTCTCCTTTTCACTCTAGAAATCAACAATTGGAGCAAAGAACGAAACATTTAGTCTGCCTTTTCTGTGTGTGTGCACTGAATTTTAGAGTAACTAAATAGCCATAGTTGATGAGGGAAACTTTTTATTTTATTTTTTTAGAGATGGGGTCTCACCCAGGCTGGTCTCCAACTCTTGGGCTCAAGAGAGTCTCACACCTCAGCATCCCGAGTAGCTGGGACCATAGGCCCTCACACAAAAGCATCCCAGCTGATATATCTGGCTAGAATGTTCACATTAGAAAGTCACCACTTGCAGCTTTGGGAGGTCGAGACAGGAGGATTGCTTGAGGACAGGAGTGGGAGACCAGCCTGGGCAACATAGTGAGATCCCATCTCTACAAAAACTTATCGGAAATTAGCTGGGCATGGTGGCACACGCCTGTCGTCCCAGCTACTTGGGAAGCTAAGGTGGGAGGGTTGCTTGAGCTCAAGAGTGTGAGATTACAGTGACCCATGATCCTACCACTGCACTCTAACCTGGGCAACAGAGATTCCTGTAGGAAGAAGGGAAGGAGGGAAGGAGGGAGGGGGAGAAAGAGAAAAGGAGGGAAGGAGGGAGGAAGGGAAAGAGGGAAGAGGAGAGGGAAAGAAGAAGCGAAGGAAGGAAGGAGGGAGAGAGAGAAGGAGGGAAGGAGGGAGAGAGGGAAGGGCAGAAAGAGAAACAGAAGGAAAGAATTAGGGAAGGAGGGAAGAAGAGAAGGAGGGAAGAAGGGAGAAAGAGGAGGAAAAAAGCGAGAGGAGGGAAGAAGGGAGGAAGGGATGGAATGAAGGAGGAACAGAGCGAGGGAGGGAGAGAGGAAGAGAAAAAGAGAAGGAGGGAAGGAGGGAAGGAGAGAATGAAAAGAGGAAAGAAGGAAAGGAGGGAAGGAAGGGAGGGAGGAAAGAAGGAAAGGAAGGGAACGAGGGAGAGAGGGAGGGGGAGGGATGGAAGAAAGGAAAGGTCACCACTCGCAATCCTTAATGCGATAATTTATTCAAACAAGGACCATCAATAGATGAAACCATTAGGGTTGGGTGGAAGTTTGATGAGGCAACTTACAAAAGGGATCAGGCGTTCTCCTCATGGATCCACTGATCAATCTTAGCATCACTGAAAGGGATAATGACCATGTACCCTTGGCATAGTGCAGTCAGCAGGAAGTACATGGTACCACCTATGAAACACTCTTCCTCTGAGAACCGACTAGGACTCTAATCAAGCCTCTAGAGGTAACAGAGTTAAATTAACCCACTTTCTTCAGCAAATCAAAATCATTTATTAAAAAGGCACATGAAGTCAGGCACGGTGGTTCTTACATGTAATCTCAGTGCTTGAGAGGCTGAGGCAAGAAGATCCCTTGAACCCAGGAGTTCAAGACCTGTGTGGGCAACATGGCAAGACCTCATCTTTACAGAAATACAAACAATTAGGCGAGCATGGTGGTGCACGCCTGTAGTCCCAGCTACTTTGGAGGTTGAGGTGGGAGGATCACCAGAACCTGGAGGTCAAGGCTGCACCAATCCTTGATCATGCCACTGCACTCTAACCTGGGTGACAGAGCGAGACCCTGCCTCAAAAAAAAAAAAAAAAAAAAAAGGCAGAGGGGTTGCTGTGTGTGTGTGTGTGTGTGTGTGTGTGTGCGCGCGCTGGGGAGTGCTTTAGATGAACACTTCAGAGGCAGAGTGAGCACTTTGTGTGGGACAAATAAAACTACAGAATTATTTTTAAGGCATCTAAACATTCTGACTATTTCATAACGAGGAATAACTGCTCAGTTTTTTACATATATGGCTATGCAAGAAGTATCCACCTTTTAAGAGTTTAATATTGAAGTATATGAGGATGAAGGGACATGGTGTCTGGGGTTTGCTTTAAAATACTTAGGAAAAAGAGGCCGGGAGCAGTGGCTCATGCCTGTAATCCCAGCACTTTGGGAGGCCGAGGCAGGCAGATCACTTGAGATGAGGAGTTTGAGACCAGCCTGGCCAACATGGTGAAACCTCGTCTCTACTAAAAATACAAAAATTAGCTGGGCGTGGTGGTGGGTGCCTGTAATCCCAGCTGTTCAGGAGGCTGAGGCAGGAGAATCGTTTGAACCTGGGAGGCAGAGGTTGCAGTGAGCTGAGATCACGCCACTGCACTCAAGCCCAGGTGACAGAGCAAGACTGTCTCAAAAAAAAAAAAACAAAAAAACCCCAAAAAAACCAAAAACAAAAACAAAGCCTTAGGAAAAAGAAACATAGATTAGAAAGGGACAAGAATGGAAAGAGAAAGCGGAAGTGCCCTAATCTCAGTAACTGTGGAATCTGGCAATGGGTGTGTGGAGATTCCTTATGCTATCCTCTCTACTTTTGCACATTTTAGAAAACTTTATATGGTAGGGAGATGTTATTACCATTACACAGAAAACAAGGTCCATTCTTGTTTTTTTGTTTATTGAGGTTTTTTTTAAAGAGATGGGGTCTTGCCATATGGCCCAGGCTGGAGTGCAGTGGTGCCATCATGTCTCACTGGAGCCTCCAACTTCTGGGTTCAAATGATCCTCCCACTTCAGCCTCCCAAGTAACTAGAATCACAGCCATGCACCACCACACTCAGCTTTTTTTTTTTTTTTTTTTTCTTGTAGAGACCAGGTCTTGCTATGCTGCCTAGGCTGGTCTTGAACTCCTGGCCTCAAGTGATCCTCCCACTTCAGCCTCCCAAAGTGCTGGGATTACAGGAGTAAGTCACCACGCCCGGCCTATGATTGTTTGTAGCAAAAGTTTGAGAGGGAAATGTTAAAAGTTAATGTACTCAGAAACTCTTATTTCCCTACCCTTAGTTTATAGGGTTATTTGCTTTAGCCAACAATAATTAAAATTCAGATGCAATAAGACCAACTGGCAGGTGGGAAGACTTTTAAATAAAAGTTCTCAATTCAACGAGCAAATCAGTGAACCACATTCAGATACACAAGATAACAGAAGGAGACAGTTGGCCACCTTCTGTCCCAAACTACACATGCCATGGTCTTGAGTCGTTGGAAGTATTTGGTAGAGCATGCTAATAACATTTTCCATAAACTCCCAGAAATCTTGGATTTGCAAAGCCAATGCAACCAGGAAATTCACGTTTCTGAAATATCAGGATGCACTTGGCAGTACAGGGGACATTTGTAAAATAGAGAAAACATCCCAGTTAACAGCATAGGCAAGACACCTATCCCTGCCACTTGAATGGCAGTGCCAACTTCCTGCACATCTGGCTTGAAGGGCATTTGGAGAGATGGCGGGAAGGTGATTCCCCGTGAGTTTATGATGGCATCGTAGTTCTGGAGCACAGCAATTAAGATAAAGACACCAGCAGCAATGTTGAAAACTCCTGAAACAATGAATGAATTGTAGGTGTCCTCCTCAAATATTTTCACAGACGTGTTTCTAAGTGCAAGGATGTTAAAGGCTCTCCCGAAGAATCCGAAAATGCTGGCAGTCAGTAGGAAGCGTTGAGCCATGTAAATTTCAAAAGGGAGAAAGGTGTCCTGGTAGCTGTATCGGTAACAGAATTTGGTTGTGGTGCTGTTGGTGCGATGCCGGTAAATGCAGACTCTAAATATTCCCACGCAGGCGATCCCAGGATGGTAGAGCGGGGTGTCTTTCATGTACCATATTCGCCACTCCACAAGGCCCATGGACGTACAGGAGAGGATCCATCCTATGGTGGTAAGGGTGAAGACTGAAAATTGGCAGTTGGCACTGTTGCAGAACCAGGACATGGTGGCAGTGCACCCAGGAAACTACAAACAAATACAGAGCATGGTGAGGGGGGGATCCTGGGACCTGGGACAGCCTCCCAGGTGTTGTATTGGAGAAAGGAGACACTAGACCCTCTCGCTCTGCTAGTGGGAGTGCAGTCTGAGCAAACTTTTTGCAGGGCCGCTCCACAATATTTCCTGAAAGCCTTAAAATGCACACACCTTCAGACTGGCAGTTCCACTTCTGGGCATTGGTGCAAAGACATAAATAAGGTCGGCCACAAATATGTAGCCACAAAGATGGTCATCACAGCATTGTTTGTAATATTGGAAACTGGGAAACAACATCAAGTCCAACAATAGGGCATGGTGAAAGAATTTATGCTACGTCTACGCGATGGAGCTATATGCCAACATTGACAATACAAATGGAATCATACAAGGTGTAATAGTTTTGTGTGGCTCTTTTCACACGGCACGGTTTCAAGGGTCATCCATGTTGAAGCAGGTATGAGAAGGTTGTCCCTTTTCATTGCTGAATGGTGCTCCATTGTGTGGATAGACCACAGTTTGTTCATTCATCAGCTTTTGGACATTTGGGTTGGTGCCATTGTTTTGGCTATTATAAATTATGCTGTCATGAACACTTGAATATAAAAGTTTGTATGGGCATATGTCCTTGTTTATCTGGTGTAGATGCCTAGGAGTGAAATTGGTGGTTCATATGGTAAGTGCACATTTAACTTTTTATAAATTGCTAAACTGTTTTCCCACGTGGCTGCACCATTTTGTATTCCCACCAGCAATGATGGAGGTTCCAGTTTCTCCATACTTTCTCCAACATTTGGTATTTTTAATGTTTTTCATGACAGCCATTCAAGTTGCCATTCTATGTGACCAAAAGGGAGGTGTCCATAATATTTCAAATACAAATTACATGTTTCAAAATAATATGTATGATATAATCATAGATACAAATGGAACAGAAAGTCTATATCCTAAGCTATTAAGAGACATTTTTAACTGGGTTTGAGAGATTCTGAGTTTTTTCTAAGCTATTTGGATTGTGAAGGGTCACACACATGTAGAAAAGCACACAAGTGTGCAGCTCAATTAATGATGATGAGGTGAACACCCATGGAGCCACCATTGCATTTCAGATACACAATATTCCCACTTCCTTGCTTGCTTTCATAGTTTTATCATCTCAGCATGCATCCCCACACACCTTACTTCTATTTTGCCTGTTTTTCAAAATGGGGATCATACGGTCAATGCTTTTGTGTGACTGGTTTCTTTCACGCAATGTTGTGTCCATTTGTGACACTCAGATTGTAATTTTTTAATGGTGCCTGGCTGTTCAGTATTTTCAAATATTTCTGCAATAAGCATGATTATTTAAAATAAGAAAACAATAAAAAATATTTCATGAAACAGTTGTCTCAGGAAACTTGCCTGAGCCCAGGAGTTTGAGACCAGTCTGGACAACATAGCAAGACCCTGTCTCCAATAAAAAAGTTGTCAAGCAATGGAAGATTGATTAATTTGAGTACAGAAATACACTTTACTACCTAGTATATGTTAAAGTGAAGCCATTCATTTATTATAATACTTTGCAGATAGTAAAGTAGAAAAAGATTTAGTAACATGGGGAAATGTCCATGGTGCATTGAATCTAAAATTCAGGTAACAAACTCGTTAGTATATATAGTAGTATAATCTCATTTTTGCCTATCATAAAATATGCTGGGAAGCTAAAATGAGATGCATCTAAATATTAGGATTACTGATTTTTCTTTTCATGTCTTAAAGTATATTACTTTTTTAATTGGAAAAAAATGGCGAGCATAGAGAGACACAAACATAAAAGTGTATTAATTAATTATCAAGAATAAGGCCAGGCATGGTGGCTCACGCCTGTAATCCCAGCACTTTGGGAGGCCGAATAGGGCAGATCTCTTGAGGTCAGGAGTTTGAGCCCGGCTTGGCCAACATGGCAAAACCCCGTCTCCGCTAAAATACAAAAATTAGCCAGGCGTGGTGGTGCACGCCTGTAGTCCCAGCTACTTGGGAGGCTGAGGCAGGAGAATCGCTTGAACTCAGGAGTCGTAAGCTGCAGTGAGCAGAGATAGCACCACTGCACTCCAGCCTGGGCAACAGAGCGAGACTCTGTCTCAAAAAAAAAAAAATTATTATCAAAAGTAATAAAAACATGGGTGTCTCCTGACCCTATCTCCCACTTCTTGGAATTAATTCTAGTGGACAAATCAGAGAAGTGGGATCAAAGTGTCTGGGCACTGATGCTCACCAGGGGTGTTGCTGACACTAGGAGTAAGAGAAATCTGGAGACAAGTAATATGTGAAGCAATACAGATGCTTAAGTACATTTCATAATTCCAGGTGATATAGCATATTATTCAACCATTTACAATGAAGTCTTCAAAAGCATTTTAATGACAGGAAATTGTCACTGTTTGCTAAATGGGAAAAGGATGCAAAAGAATGTATAAATATACATGTTGTTTTATATATATATATGTGTGTGTGTGTGTCTCTTTGTGTGTTTGTATGTTTGTGTGTCTCCTTGTGTGTTTGTGTCTCCTTGTGTGTGTTTGTGTGTGTGTGTGTGTAGTTGTATGCCGCCAGTTTTGTTTTTAAAAGACACCCACATGTGGCCGGGCGCGGTGGCTCATGCCTGTAATCCCAGCACTTTGGGAGGCCGAGGTGGGTGGATCATGAGGTCAGGAGATCGAGACCATCCTGGCTAACATGGTGAAACCCCGTCTCTACTAAAAAAAAATACAAAAAATTAGCCAGGCGTGGTGGTGGGCGCCTGCAGTCCCAGCTACTCGGGAGGTTGAGGCAAGAGAATGGCGTGAACCTGGAAGGCAGAGCTTGCAGTGAGCCGAGATCTCACCACTGCACTCCAGCCTGGGCAACAGAGTGAGACTCCGTCTCAAAAAAAAAAAAGACACCCACATGTATACGCAGAAAACTTTGAAAGGCTCTCCTGGGTGCTGGGAAGGGTGCAGAGGAGTAGCTCACATACCTCTCCCGACTCCCCAAGGAAGATCCACTCTGGAAAGAGATACTCATTTTTAAGTGACGAATAAAGATGGGATGAAATAGACATTGTGAGGGGAAGGAAGGAAGGAAGGAAGGAAGGAAGGAAGGAAGGAAGGAAGGAAGGAAGGAAGTGGGGGAGGGAGGGAGAAATGGAAGGGCAGGAGGGAGGGAGGGAGGAAGGGAGGGAGGAAGGGAGGGAGGGAGGAAGGAAAGAAAGAATTGCTGGAGAACATTGAGGGTCTGAACTTTATCGAGGAGGCACGCTGGGGAGGGATGGGTCAGAGGTTGTTCCAGGCTGATGTCAGAAATCCCTCCTAATGGCCAGAACATTCCTGGCAGATGCCACATTTATAGCATCATTCTTTTTGGCAAGATAATCTTGAACAAATGATTATTATTATTATTGAGACAGAGTCTCACTCTGTCTCCCAGATTGGAGTGCAGTGAAGTGATCATAGCTCAATCAGCCTCAACCTGCTGGGCAAAAACCATCCTCCTGCCTCAGCCTCCCAAGTAGCTGGGACCACAGGCGTGTCCCACCACACTCAGCTAATTTCTTTTTGTATTTTTTTGTAGAGATGGGGGTCTTGTTATGTTGCCCAGGCTGGTCTTAAACTCCTGGGTTCAAATGATCCTCCCACCTCGGCCTCCCAAAGTGCTAGAATTATAGGCATGAACCACTGTGTCTGGCTCAATAACTGTATTTCAAAATAAGTGTAATCCTGGGCATCTTGTTTTTGCATCTTTTCTGGAGAAAGGTCCGTAGGTTTCACTAGGTATCAAACAGGTTCATACACAAAAGAAATATCCTTTTTTGGCATATTTCGAGATGGCCCTTCAGAGAAGATGCAGATATAGGAACAGCCCTTTGTGGAGACAAGTGACTCCATCTTCAATGCTAATCCAGTAACACCAGTCCTGTGAAGGCCTCCTGATTCCTACTTTATTTACCATCCTTAGTGTAAGAACATATACTCACTATAAATATAAATATTTTTTTGAGACAGAGTCTTGCTCTGTCACCCAAGGCTGGAGTGCAGTGGTGTGTGATCTTCGCTCACTGCAAGCCCTCCTGGGTTTCAGCGAGTCTCCTGCGTTAGCCTCAGGTGGGCGGATCACCTGAGGTCAGAAGTTTGAGACCAGCCTGGCCAACATGGTGAAACCCTGTCTCTGCTAAAAATACAAAAATTAGCTGGGCATGGTGGTGCGCACCTGTAGTCCCAGCTCTTCGAGAGTCTGAGGCAGGAGAATTGCTTGAACCCAGGAGGCGGAGGATGCAGTGGGCCGAGATTACACCACTGCACTCCAGCCTGGCAACAGAGCAAGACTCTGTCTCAAAACAACAACAACAACAACAAAACTAAACTGAACAAATAATTGTCATGTGATCCAGGGGGCCAGGAGTGGTGGCTCACGCCTGTAATGCCAGCACTTTGGGAGGCTGAGGCGGGTGGATCAGATCACCTGAGGTGAGGAGTTCGAGACTAGCCTGGCCAACATGGTGAAATCCTGTCTCTTCTAGAAAAAAAAAAAAAAAAAAAAATAGCTGGGCGTGGTGGTATGTCCCTGTATTCCCAGCTCCTTGGGAGCCTGAGGCACAAGAATTGCTTGAACCTGGGAGGCGGAAGTTGCAGTGAGCCGAGATTACACCACTGCACTCCAGCCTGGGTGACAGAGGGAGAGTTCCTCTTAGGAAAAAAAAAAAGATTTGCTATGTGATCCAGCAATTCCATTTCTGGGTATATACCCAAAAAGATGTGAAAGCAGGGACTCAAAGACATATTTCTACACCCATGTTCATAGCAACGTTATTCACAGTAACCAAAGGCGGAAACAAACCAAGTGCCCCCCCACAGACAATGGAAGCCAAATGTGGTCTATACCGACGCCAGAAATATGATCTCTGTCCACAGTCTCAAAAACGAAGGAAGTTCTGACACAGGCTACCACATAAACGAACCTCGAAGACATTACACTGAGTGAAAGAAGCCACTCACAAAAGGACAAATACTGTCTGGCTCCCCATACGGGAGGTACCTATAATAGAGAGTCAAACTCATAGACAGAAAGTAGACAGTGGTTGCCAGGGGCTGGCGGGAGCTAATGGGGAGTGCATGTTTCACAGGGACAGAGTTTCATTTGGGGAAGATAAAAAGTTCTGGAGGTAGACAGTGGTGACAGTTACCCAACAATTACATGTACTTACTACCACTGAACTGTACACTTAAACAGCTAAAATGGTCAATTTTGTGTTACATATACTTTACCACAATAAAAAAAAACACACACACACACAATAAAGAAGGAACGAACCTCTGCTACCTAGTGACGTGGTCTCCACGTGAACTGGTGGCTTAAGGGGAGGGCAGTCAGCTCACCTGGCCAGCGGGGCCGACATGGACACAGCTCCTCTCGGATGACCTGCCTAGTTCTTCAGCACTGGCTTCTTGGTCCAGACAGCTGGGAGTTCTCATCAACACTGTAGCCATGGTTTCTGGTTCTGAGGCCCTCCCTCAATGTTCTGTCCCCACATTCCACCAGTCACCCTGCTCATCCAGGTATCAGTCCTAGGTCCTGAGGTCACTTCAGCCACCACCCTTTGGTTGCTTCCTTTGCTTCATCATGTAGCCTCTTTTGCTCTGTCAGCCTTTGGAGGGTGGCTATGTTTGCCAATAGACCTGCAGGGTCCACTCCAACATCTGTATGGGCTCCTAATTTCTCTCTCCCCACCAGCCCTAGAACTGGTATCTAACTCGTATCACCTGCAGGTAATTTTTATTTTTTATTTTTATTTTTTATTTTTTTTGAGACGGAGTCTCGCTCTGTCACCCAGGCTGGAGTGCAGTGGCCGGATCTCAGCTCACTGCAAGCTCCGCCTCCTGGGTTTAGGCCATTCTTCTCGCTAGGCCCCCCACCATGCTGGGACTACAGGCGCCCGCCACCTCGCCCGGCTAGTTTTTTTTTTGTACTTTTTAGTAGAGATGGGGTTTCACCGTGTTAGCCAGGATGGTCTCGATCTCCTGACCTCGTGATCCGCCCGTCTCGGCCTCCCAAAGTGCTGGGATTACAGGCTTGAGCCACCGCGCCCAGCCCGGTAATTTTTTTTTTTTTTTTCAAGACGGAGTTTCACTCTTGTCACCCAGCCTGGAGTACAATGGCATGATCTCGGCTCACCGCAACCTCCGCCTCCTGGGTCCAAGCGATTCTCCTGCCTCAGCCTTCTGAGTAGCTGGAATTACAGGCACCTGCCACTATGCCCAGCTAATTTTTTTGTGTTTTTAGTAGAGATGGGGTTTCACTGTGTTGGCCAGGCTGGTCTCGAACTCCTGATCTCGTGATCTGCCCACCTCGGCCTCCCAAAGTGCTGGGATTATAGGCGTGAGCCACTGTGCCTGGCCAACATTTTTTTTTAAGCAGTGGTAATATATAAGTACAGGTGTTAGCAGAAGTGGCACCCACCTGGATGAGACTGAGTTGTGAAAGCCACTGACAACCCATGCATTAGGAAAGACACCATTGATTTTAATTTTATTGTTTTGAGGCAGGGTCTCACTCTCACCTAGGCTGGAGTGCAGTGGCACAACGACAACTCACTGCAGCCTCAGTCAACCTCCTAGGCTTAAGAGATCCTCCCTCCTCAGCCTCTCAAGTAGCTGGGACCACAGGCACGCACTACCATGCCTGGTTCATTTTTGTATTTTTTGCAGAGATGGAGTCTCGCTTTATTGTCCTGGCTGGTCTTCAACTCCTGGGCTTGGGCGATCTACCTGTCTCACCCTCCCAAAATATTGGGATTACAGGCGTGAGCCACCGCGCCAGCTGGGAAAGATACTGTTAGCTCATGGGAAATGACCTTTTTCTAGCTAAGTCTTGAATTACAGGCTTGCTGGAACACAGTTTAGGTAGGCAAGACAAGTGGAAGATGTGGAGTGATTCCTGGTGTGTGAAACTGACCTGCTAAGATTCGGGACAGCTTCAAATGGATCCTGTGTAAGAAATGAGGCTGCCAAAAGGCAAATGATGCCGGCTACCCAGTATGTAGGACTAAACATTGCACGGAAGTCAAAATCCCACTGGACTCCTTTGCTTACAGGGTTTCCATAATAAGGAATTTATTCTGAGCAAATGAGCAGAGATGTGTGCAAAGATCTAAGTGCAAGGCACATCCAATGAACTCTGTAACTGAGGTTACAACTGGGACAAAAAGGCAAAATCCTAAAACCACACTTAGAGAACCGTTCAGCAAACCATTTTATATCCTTATAATGGGATATCACACCAAAATTCAATACTGTGCTGCAGAATAATTAAGGAAAACATTCCCAATACTGGTAAGTAAAAAGCAGATTTCAAAAATAGTATTATATAATTCCGTTTCCTTAAAAAAAGCAAAAGGAAAAAGGAGACGAGGAGGGAGGAAGGGAAAGAGGGAGAGAAGGAGGGAGGGAAGGAGAGAGGGAGGGGAGGAAGGGGGGAAGGAAGTCCTTAAGGAAGGTGGGAAGGAGGGAGGGCGGGAAGGAAGGAAGGGGGTATGTGGCTATGTTGCCTTCCATGGCAAAACAGGCTTTGCAGCTGTGATGGAATTGAGGATCCTGCCATGGGGAGATGATCCCAGCTTAATCAGGTGGGCTAGTGTCATCACAAGGGTTCTTGTGTGAGGGAGGCAAGAGGGTCAGGGAGGGAGATGAGATGATAGAAGGAGAGTCAGGAAGAGACCGGAAGACGCTGGACTGCTGGTTTTGTGGCTGGAGGAAGGGGCCGTGAGACAAGGAATGGGGCAGCCTCCAGAAACTAGACAGGCAAGAAACCAATTCTCTCTGGAGCTTCCAGAAAGGAACGCAGCCCTGCTCACACCTCGACCTTAGCTCGGCGTGATAGATTGCAGACTTCTGACCTTCACAACTGCAATGCGTAAATGTGGCATTTTAAACCACTAGCTTTGTGGTAATTTGTTACAGCATCAATAGGACACTAACACACTGCCCATGTCTGGCTGCAATTTTTGAGACAGAATTTGCTCTTGTTGCCTAGGCTGGAGTGCAGTGGCCACCCGGCTCACTGCAACCTCCTCCTGGGCCTCTGGGTTCAAGTACTCCTCCTGCCTCAGCCTCCCAAGTAGCTTAGAGGATTACAGGTGCCCCACCTCGCCAGGCTAATTTTTAAAATTAATACACTCACTATTATCATTATACTTTAAGTTCTAGGGTACATGTGCATAACGTGCAGGTTTGTTACATATGTATACTTGTGCCATGTTGGTGTGCTGCACCCATCAACTCGTCAGCACCCATCAACTCGTCATTTACATCAGGTATAACTCCCAATGCAATCTCTCCCCCCTCCCCCCTCCCCATGATAGGCCCCGGTGTGTGATGTTCCCCTTCCCGAGTCCAAGTGATCTCATTGTTCAGTTCCCACCTATGAGTGAGAACATGCAGTGTTTGGTTTTCTGTTCTTATGATAGTTTGCTAAGAATGATGGTTTCCAGCTGCATCCATGTCCCTACAAAGGACACAAACTCATCCTTTTTTATGGCTGCACAGTATTCCATGGTGTATATGTGCCACATTTTCTTAATCCAGTCTGTCACTGATGGACATTTGGGTTGATTCCAAGTCTTTGCTATTGTGAATATGCCGCAAATAAACATACGTGTGCATGTGTCTTTATAGCAGCATGATTTATAATCCTTTGGGTATATACCCAGTAATGGGATGGCTGGGTCATATGGTACATCTAGTTCTAGATCCTTGAGGAATCGCCATACTGTTTTCCATAATGGTTGAAACTACCATCAGAGTGAACAGGCAACCTACAGAATGGGAGAAAATTTTTGCAATCTACTCATCTGACAAAGGGCTAATATCCAGAACCTACAAAGAACTCAAACAAATTTACAAGAAAAAAACAAACAACCCCATCAAAAAGTGGGCAAAGGATATGCACAGACATTTCTCAAAAGAAGACATTCATACAGCCAACAGACACATGAAAAAATGCTCATCATCACTGGCCATCAGAGAAATGCAAATCAAAACCACCATGAGATACCATCTCACACCAGTTAGAATGGCAATCATTAAAAAGTCAGGAAACAACAGGTGCTGGAGAGGATGTGGAGAAATAGGAACACTTTTACACTGTTGGTGGGATTGTAAACGCCTGGCTAATTTTTTGTATTTTTAGTAGAGACGGGGTTTCACCATGTTGGCCAGGTTGGTCTTGGACTCCTGACTGGCTGGGGAATTCTATGTGATCTCTCTTGTTCTTCAGTGTCCTACAACGTGACAAGTTTATGTGCTTTTCTGCACTGACTGTTGGTTATCTTTAAAAAAAAAAAAATAGCAATGCACATATGCATTTTACCTGCATCCTCTCCTCAAAGCCCACTAAAATGACAGAAATGGCTTAAAAGAGGCATTGACTCCCAGAGAACACAGCAGATGATTTACCAAAAAGATTCTGGTAGCAGGAAAGGTGATAGACAAATGCCAACTGGCCTGGTAGACCAGAAGGCTGAAATGCAGACCTGTTGGGAGCAAGACTCTTTGTGGTACCAGGTGCCTCTGCAGGGAGGGGGGTGTCGGTGGGGGAAGTACAGAGGGACTGTCAGTAGGAATAGTGCCTGAGAATCTGTATCCGATGCCCCCAATTGCCCCCTTCACGGCCGCCCCCCATAATCACCAGACCACCAGTCCCCTCCTGTGGCAGAAGGCAGGAGGGCCAATCTGAGCTTGGAGGGAGGTGGCTGTACAGTCTCGCTCCCACTGGGCTCCAAGTGTTTGATGATCTCCAACTGTTGTCATATAACAGATTTTCATGTGGAGAGCAGAAATAGTCACTTCCTCCTCTTTTTTTTTTTTTTTTTTTTACAGTATTTGGAGAATTTATTTTTCTTTTTTGAGACAGGGTCTACTCTGTCGCCCAGGTTGGAGTGCAGTAGTGTGATCATAGCTCATTGCAGCCTCCAATTCCTGGGCTCAAGTGATCCTCCTGCCTCAGTCTCCCTAGTAACTGGGAACACTGGCACATTTCACCATGCCCAGCTAATTTTTTTTTTTTTTTTGTAGAGACAGGGTCTCCCTATGTCTTCTAGGCTGGTCTTGAACTCCTGGGCTGAAGCGATCCTGTGGCCTCGGCCTCCCAAAGTGCGGGATTCCAGGCGTGTGCCACCGTGCCCAGGCAGGTCTGCTATTTTAATATTTGTTTTGTTTCTTCTGGTTGTTGTTGTTGTTGTTGTTGTTGTTGCGGCTTCCCTTCTACTGCCCTCTTTTGGGCTATCTGAGCAAGGTCAAAAGTTATCTATTCAGTTGTCTGAATCTCTTTGTACAGTTTTTCAGTGGTTGTTCTAGGGATGACAATACACAGGCATTTCATAGCCTATTTTGAAAAAACTATTTATTTATTTATTTATAACAGGGTGTGGTTCTGCTGCTCAGGATGGAGTACAGTGGCACAATCTCAGCTCACTGCAACCTCTGTCTCCTGCGCTCAAGTAATCCTCCCACCTCTGCCTCCCCAGTAGCTGGGACTACAGGTGCAGGTCACCATGCCCGGCTGATTTTTTTGTATTTTTAGTAGAGATGGGGTTTCACCATGCTGCCAGGATGGTCTTGAACTCCTGGGCTCAAGCGATTCCTCCTGCCTTGGCCTCCCATAGTGCTGGGATCACAGGCATGAGCAACTGAGCCCAGCCTATAGCCTATTCAAATTAATATTTCATGACTTCCAGAGGAATGTAGCAACCTTACCACTAGGTTTGTCCTTTCCTTGCAACCTTTAGGTTATAGCTGTCACATACATTAAGATCTACATCTCTCCCTTCTAATTCATAAATACCATTTTGGTTCCTTTTTCAATTAAACTTAGAAAAGCATTGAAGAAGCCCGGTGCGGTGGCTCATGCCTGTAATCCCAGCACTTTGGGAGGCCAAGGCGGGTGAATCACCTGAGGCCAGGAGTTCGAGACAAGCCTGACCAACATGGTGAAGCCCCATCTCTACTAAAAATACAAAATTATCCAGGCACGGTGGCGCATGACTGTAATCCCAGCTACTCAGGAGGCTGAGGCACGAGAATCGCTTGAACCCGGGAGGCGGAGGATGCAGTGAGCCAAGATCGCGCCATTGCACCCTAGCCTGGGCAACAAGAGCAAAGCTCCTTCTCAAAAAAAAGAAAGAAAAAAAAAAAGAAGAAGAAGAAACATGCTTTTCTTATATACGCTAAAAAGTTGACAACTGTTATGGACTGAATGTTTGCCCCCCTTATCCCCTAATTAGATGTTGAAACCCTAACAGCAGTGTGCTGGTATTAGGAGGTGGGATCTTTGGGAGGTAATCAGGTCATGGGGGCAGAACTCCCCATGAATGGGATTAGTGCCCTTATAAGAAGAGGCCTGAGAGCTACTTTGCTCTCTTTCCACCATGTGAGGATACAACTAGGCCAGCAACCCGGTTCTCACCAGAACCTGACCACAGTGGCACCCTGATCTTGGATTTCCAGCCTCCAGAACTGTGAGAATTCAATTTCTGTGTTGTTTATGATTCACTCAGTCTATGGTACTTTGTTATAGAAGCCTGAATGGACTAAGACAACATGTAATATTTGCTAATAGTTTGATTCCTTTGGATCAATTTAAGAAGAAAGGCTCATGCCAGTAATAGTTTAAAAAGTACTCTAATTCCAAATATCTGTTCTACAGGGGATAGCTTAAGACTGAAAATTCTGCACAAGCAGAATAATGTAAACAAAATGTTCACGCTTAGGGTTTTTCGCATTTGAAACTCTCCCTGCATGCTGTATTCTTTTTTTTCTTCTTCCTTTGATTAGAATGGGCCACAAAAAATAAATAAATAGGGCTGGGCGCGGTGGCTCACGCCTGTAATCCCAGCACTTCGGGAGGCCGAGGTGGGCAGATCACGAGGTCAGGAGATCGAGACCATCCTGGCTAACACGGTGAAACCCCGTCTCTACTAAAAATAAAAAAATTAGCTGGGCGTGGTGGCACGTGCCTGTAGTCCCAGCTACTCGGGAGGCTGAGGCAGGAGAATCACTTGAACCTGGGAGGCGGAGGTTGCAGTAAGCCAAGATCGTGCCACTGCACTCCAGCCTGGGTAACAGAGCAAGGCTCCACCTAATAATAATAATAATAATAGTAATAATAATAATAATAAAATTTAAAAAATAAAAAACAAAAAAAGGGTCACACATCTCTCCGGTTTTGTTCATGGGCCAGTATTTATATATGATTGGATATGAACAAGGACATCAGTCTTCTGGTAGAATGTTTAGCTGTTTAAGTGTATCCCGCTGAGTAATCAAGTGTCACTCGTATAAAAATAAATTCCTGTCTGAAGAAAAAGTTTAAAGTCTAAAACTTAGGAAATGCCATAGGAAACAAAGAATTTTTAGAAGCATTTTTTCCTACATATTCTTGAGCTCTTTTTAAATGCCTACACAATGAACTGCAATACAGCAAAAGTGTCTAAAAATCCCTTCACAGGACGTGTTTGCTCTAAATCAACTGGCCATTGAGATAGAGCAGCTGGATGTACTTGTGTCAAGTCAGTGGAGAAACACTCCAGGCTTATGAAGGAGTCTCTATTACCAGGCTGGGGATCTCAATGTGCACATCTTAAGCTCTGGATCCTTTCAACATCCAGTTCTCATTGGCTGAACTTTCCTTTTCAAAAGCAAAATTAATATGTAGGCTGGGCAGGGTGGCTCACACCTGTAATCCCGGTACTTTGGGAGGATCGTTTGAACCCAGGAGTTCGAGACCAGTCTGGACAACATAATGAAATTCCATCTCTACAAAAAAACAGAAAAATTAGCCAGGTGAGGGTGTGCACGCCTGTAGTCACAGCTACTTGGGAGGCAGAGACGGGAGGATTGCCTGAACCCAGAGAGATCAAGGCTGCAGTGAGCTGTGATTGTGCCACTGTATTCCAGCCTGGGCAACAGAGTGAGGTCCTGTCTCAAAATATATATATATATATATATATATACACACACACACACACACACACACACACACACATGCACAGATATGTAGGTGAAATCCTATGAAAAGAGGGAACACAGGGAGAAGGCAAAATTATCATGTAGGTAAAAAACTCTTGAATGGGGCAGTTTTGTGGTAATATCCATCTTTGCTTTCCCAAACATAGAGCAATTGCTGCAAGGCTGGTCTCACTAAAAGAGCTTTATAAAATTGATGGTATGAGGTTTAGTGACAGTAGGGCACGTTACAACTGAATGTGTGAATGCTTTTCACACATCTTTGACTGAAATGGATCACAAAGATAGCAAGACGCCAAGGGAACTCATCCATTCAGGGGCCACAGATCTTTAGGGAGCGCTGGCTTTCAGCTCACCACATCAAGGATGTTGCTGCCCTTGGGGGCTTCTTCTGAGCCAGGTGAGGCTCCTGGCATTCCAGTCACCTTTGCTGTCTCAGCACTCCTTTTCCTGTCTTCAGAGCAAAGATCCAACACCCAAAGAGCACAGGGGTTTGAGGATACCCTCAACAAATATTTGAGAAAAAAACCCAGAGGCACCTGGGTATACTCTCTACACACAGAAAGATGATATCCAGATATGTTAAAGCAACTCAGCAAAGCAAGCAGCGATTATATTAACTTCGAACACTGACATGAAACTTGGATGACACTACACGTCAAACAGGGTTTTAAGGGGCAAGAGCATATACAGGGATTTGTAAAAAACTTCCTGTTTGCCTGATGCACATGTATAACAAATAAATGTTTTAACATCCCTTTGAAGTCCTTCATGCACACTTTATGATATGGTTTGGATTTGTGTCCCCACCCAAATCTCATGTCAAATTGTTATCCCCAGTGTTGGAAGAGGGGCCTGGTGGGAGGTGATTGGATCATGGGGGTGGATTTCTCCCTTGCTGTTCTCATAATAGTGAATTCTCAGGAGATATGGTTGTTTAAAAGTGTGTAGCACCTCCCCCTTCTCTTTTCTTCCTCCTTCTCTGGCCATGTAAGACAGGCCTGCTTCCCCTTTGCCTTCTGCCATGATTGTAAGTTTCCTGAGGCCTCCCCAGCCATGCTTCCTGTACAGCCAGTGGAACTGTGAGTCAATTAGACCTCTTTTCTTTATAAATTACCCAGTCTCTGGTAGTTCTTTATAGCAATGAGAGAATGAATTAATACAGAATTATATCAACACCCCAGGAATGGGGTATTGACATAAAGATACCTGAAAATGTGGAAGCAGCTTTGGAACTGAGTAACAGGCAGAGGTTGGAACAGTTTGGAGGGCTTAGAAGACAGGAAAATGAGGGAAAGGTTGGAACTTCCTAGAGACTTGTTAAATTGTTGTGAGCAAAATGCCAATAGTGATACAGACAATGAAGTCCAAGCTGAGGTTGTCTCAGATGGAGATGAGGAACTTATTGGGAACTGAAGCAAAGGTCACTTTTGTTATGTGCTAGCAAAGAAGTTGGAGGCATTATGCTTCTGCCCTAGAGATCTGTGGAACATTGAACTTGAGAGAAATGATTTAGGGTATCTGGCAGAATAAATTTCTAAGCAGCAAAGTGTTCAAGATGTAACCTGGCTGCTTCTAACAGCATGGTCATATGCGTGGGCAAAGAGATGATCTGAAACTGGAACTTATATTTAAAAGGGAAGCAGAGCATAAAAATTTAGAAAATTTGCATCCTGACCATGTGGTAAAAAAGAAAAACTCATTTTCCGGGGAGAATTCAAGCTAGCTGCAGAAATTCGCATAAGAGGAGCTGAATGTTAATAGCCATGACAATGGGGGAAAATCCATCCAAGGCATTTCAGAGACTTTCATGGCAGCCCCTCCCATTATTGGCCCAGAGGCCTAGGAGGGAAAAATGGTTTTGTGGGCCAGGCCCAGGGCTCCCGCTGCCCTGCATATTCTCAGGACACTGCTCCCTGTGTCCCAGCTGCTCTAGCTCCAGTCTTGGCTAAAAGGGCCCCAGATATGTCTCAGGCCACTGCTCCAGAGGGTGGTAGCCATAAGCCTTGACAGTTTCCACGTGGTGTTAAGCCTGCAGGTGTGCAGTGGGCAACAGTTGAGGCTTGGGAGCTGCTGCCTAGATTTCAGGGAATGTATGGAAAGGCCTGGAAGTCCAGGCAGAAGTCTGCTGCAGGGGCAGAGCACTCATGGAGAACCTCTGCTAGGGTAGTGCAGAGGGAAAATGTAGGGTTGGAGCCCCTACACAGAGTCCCCAATGGGGCATGGCCTAGTGGAGCTGTGAAGAGGGCCATTGTTCTCCAGAGACCAGAATGGTAGATCCACTGACAGCTTGCACCATGCACCTACAAACGCCACAGGCACTCAACGCCAGCCCTTGAGAGCAGCCATGGGAGTTGAGCCCTGCAGAGCCACAGGGGCAGAGCTACCCAAGGCCTTGGGAACCCACCTCTTGCATCACTATGGCCTAGATGTGAGACATGGAGTCAAAGGAGATTATTTTGGAGCTTTAAGATTTAATGACTGCCGTGTTGGGTTTTGGACTTGCGTGGGGCCTGTAGCCCCTTTGTTTTGGCAAGTTTCTTCACTTTGGATTGGGATTATTTATCCAATACCTGTACCCCTACTGAATGTTGGAGGTAACTTGTTTTTCATTTTACAGGCTCTTTGGTGGAAGGGACTTGCCTTCTCTCAGATGAGACTCTGGACTGTGGACTTTAGAATTAATTCTGGAATGAGTTAACACTGGGGAACTGTTGAGAAGGGATGATTGTACTTTGCAATGTGAGAAGGACATGATTTGGGAGGGGCCAGGGGCAGAATGATATGGTTTGGATTTGTGTCACTGCCCAATTCTCATGTTGAATTGTAACCCCCAATGTTGGAGGAGGAGCCTGGTGGGAGGTGACTCGATCATGGGAATGGATTCCCCTCTTGCTGTTGTCATGATAGTTCTCATGAGATCTGGTTGTTTAAATGTGTGTAGCACCTCCCCCTTCTCTCTCCCTCCTGCTCCAACCTAGTGAGACGTGACTCCTTCTTCTTCACCTTCTGCTATAACTGTAAGTTTCCTGAGGCCTCCCCAGCCATGCTTCCTTTACAGCCTGTGGAACTGTGAGCCAATTAAACCTCTTTTCTTTATGGATTACCCAGTCTTAGGTAGTTCTTTATAGCAATGCAAGAACAAATAAATACACCATATTATAATTTTCTGGTAAACAGAGAAAGAAAGAATATTAATAACTATATATGAATACATCAAGAGAATAAGTGAACTATATGCCCAGGAAATGGCTTTTGCATCTTTTCTGTGAATACCTACGAGCAGACAGATCATCTGGAAGGCTCTTAGGAAGGCTATGTTGGGTGAGATGTATATTTTCTCCCAGTATTTGATTATGAACATTTTCAAACAGCAAAGTTGAAAGGATTTTACAGTAAACACCTGTATACTCACCACGAACTTTCTGCCATTAGTGTTTTACTGTGCCTATCACATATCAATACACCTATTCATCTCTCCCCACCCATTCACCCATCTTATTTTGTATGCATTTCAAAGCAAATTGCAGACATCAGTATATTCTTCCCTAAACACATCAGCCTGCATAGCATGAAGTGCAGTTCAATATTTATTTCTTTTTTTCATAAAATGCACAAATCTTAAGTGTATGATGGCAAAGTCCTGCCACAGGCACTCTTCTTACCTCAGCTGTCTCCCACTTGGCATGGTGTTTCTTAGATGCATTCTTATATTTTGTGTGTTTCAGTAATTTATGCCTTTGTATTTCTGAGCAGTATTCTATTGTACATAGTAGACTATCATTATTTATTCTCCTACTGATAAACATCAGAGCTGTTTCCACTTTTTGACTATTAGAAAACATTAGAAAGAATCACAGAACCTGCTCTACTTTATAGCCCAAATTTTAACAAGAGGTTAAACATATAAATTAAGATATGACCATCATAAGGCCAGGCGTGGTGGTGCATGCCTGCAATCCCAGCACTTTGGGAGGTCAAACTGGGTGGATCACTTGAGGTCAGGAGTTCAAGACCAGCCTGGCCAACATGGTGAAATCCCATCTCTACCAAAAATACAAAAATTAGCTGAGCATAGTAGTGGACACCTGTAATCCCAGCTACTTGGGAGACTGAGGCACGAGAATCACTTGAACCCGGGAGGTGAATGCTGCAGTGAGCTGAGATCACGCCACTGCACTCCAGCCTGGATGACAGAGCGAGACTCCATCTCAAAAAAAAAAAAAAAAAAAAGAAAAAGAAAAAAATCTGACAGTCATAGAAAGGGAGTTTAAACAAACACAAGAAAACACATATAAACCCAACACTGGGCTGAGTGCAGTGACTTATACCTGCAATCCCAGCACTTTGGGAGGCCAAGACAGGAGCACGGTTTGAGGCCAGGGGTTTGAGGCCAGACTGGGGAACATAGCAAGATGCTGTCTCTGCAAAAATAAAAAATTAGCCAGGTGTGGTAGAGAGTGTGCCTGTAGTCCCAGCTACTTGGGAGGCTGAGGTGGGAGGATCACTTGAGCCCTGGAGTTAGAGGCTGCAATGAGTCATGGTCACACCACGGCACTCCAGTCTGGGCTACAGACAGAGCAAGACTGTGTCTTTTTTCCTAAATGTTTTCCCATAACCCTGATACCTAACCTTCAGCTCTCACAAATCTGCTCCCTAGCAGAAATATTTCTAATCCTACCAATGAAAAGAAATCAACCGTATCTATCTCTCGGGTGGTTCTGGCAGGCGGATCTGTTCTGACCGCAGAGACAGTGTTTCCTCCAGGTGCACAACAGGATGAGAGCTGTATTCATAGCTTATGCAGCCGTGCTGTGAACCAAGCATGGCATCTAAGCACACGAACATTTATCAACTCATCTGACCTCACAGCAGCCCATCTCCAATTACAGAGGCTGGGTTACTTGCTGTGGCCACACAACTAAGAAGTGACAGAGGTGGCTTTGCTCCAGGCAACTTGACTCCGTGGTCCCAGCCGCTTTGGTGCCACCCCATATCAGTAGACATTAGGGGGCGGGCAAGACGGAGCCCATGGAAAGCCTCAATTCTTCATCCCTCCCTGTGTCCACAGTCTGCCATGTGAATTTGTGGTTCCTCCACTAAAGAGGTGGAGCCTGTTCCACACCCTTTGATGCCGGGGTTGGCCAGGAGATGTGCTTTGCCAGAAGAAGGTTAGCACGTATGACAGGACAAAGCCAGGAGAAGCCCCTTTGTGACAGGGTGTGTTGTCTTGTGCCCCTGCCATGAACACATTCAGCTATCATACTGCTGGTCCCACAAGGAAGAGGAGAGGCACACAGCACAGAGTCTAGGCTGAATTAGCTCATCTACAAATTCATGAGCTAAGTCAATACTTTGTTGCACAGATTATTGCTGACATTTTATAGTTTGTTACACAGCATTACTGGGGCACCAGCTAACTGATGCGACCTGGTCCCTGTTTCTTTACTACAAACCGACTAGTGTAAATAAATTACACACATATAATCAATCCCACAGTTTACTCAGATGGCTTAAGAATCTGACATATGGTGAGGATATTCTTTTTTTACAAAAGCTGTAAGGTAGGTAAATCAAAGACATGCTCCATTCACTTGAAGAGACACTTTATTTTGTTACAGTCAAGCAGGATGATCTGTTGATAGGTGAGTGGTAAGTGTCGAGCATGAAATCTACACACATTTGCTGCAGTGGACTGAAGGATACAAGCCACAGGCCACCTCCCATAGGCAGAGCCCTCCACAGCCACGCTACAAGAAGGGGAAGGAGCAGCTGCCACCCAAGAACACAAGGGCCAACCATTAGCACCAGATTGCTTTTCTGTGAATAATACAACTAGATACAGAGTTATGGATGTTGACTCACTAGAATCTTTGGGTCCCCACTAACCAGACATTTCAGAGGCAAACAGGGGAACTGACGGGACAGCTCACTCTATGTGCTTTGCTACAAGGATACTCGAGCACTATGTATTGCTATGTAGAAGAGAAAGTCCTAAAAAGACATCAAAAGGCTGAGTACAGACACACAAATTGGATTATTCACATTTTACACACATATCAAAATGACCACAATACTGTATTTGAGGGCAAAGAATAACAGGTAAAAGCTCTGTCAAACAAAATTCTCTGAAATTCCTTGGGTCCTCTCCCTGAGGGAGAAAGATGGGGCTAAGTGCACAGCTAGCTTCACCTTTTCAGACTGACCACCATTCACAGCGAGTGACCACCAGCTGGAGAGGAGAAGGGAGCTTCGCTGGCAGAACAGGGAGTTTTCAAGTTAGCAAGAGCTTAATTGAACAGGAATACACACTTTTGGAAAGACATTTATCCTTCTGGCATTGGTAGGCTGCCAGAAAGGCTGTTTATTGCCTGCATCATTGAGCTTGCCAGTTTGGACTTGGCTCTATAGAAGGCATTACCGCCAACACAGCCCCTCTGGCTCAGGCAGTGTGGATTCCAGTCTTTTAAGACATCTGTGTGTGTGCGTCTGTGCACGCGCACGTGTCTGCTTTGGTAAGGCGGTGGTCACTGTTGCTGACAAAATGAAATCTCCATTTCACTGGAAAACATCTTTTATGGGAATAAGGGGAAGTCAGGATTAAAATGATCTGTTGATCCAACAAATGCCCTAATACGGCCTAAACACGAAGTCACCCAAAGGATTCACTCACCATTAACATGCATTTAATTAAACATTTTTTGAAGAAATACACTGAATCTACAATTATTAGATAAAAATAAGTAAGTTATAAATTATAACCAAGCTGTCGGCGGCTGAACATCTTTTCGTGTGCTTGTTTGCCACGTGTGTATGCTCTTTGGTGAAGTGTCTATTCAAGTCTTTTGCCTGCTTTTCACTTGGGCTGTTTTCTTACTATCCAGTTTGAGAGTTTGAGAGTTCTTTGTACATCCCGGACACAAACCTTTTGTCAGATACATGATTTGCAAATATTTTCTCCCAGTCTGTGACTTGTCAATTGGAAATTGACAGCATGACAGTGTTTTAATAAACCAGGCTCTCTTTAGAATCCTGCCATTTCAATCAAGGAAATGGATATAGAATCTTTAAACTTCATGGCAGAAAAAGATCAAGCTCAGGAGTTGTGTAGTCCATGGGACCTCTGAAGAGCCAGAGGAAGGGGTCTTCCCGTACATGGAATGTGGCCCTCATGCCACGCTAAATGACTTAAGGAGGAAACAATGGAAAAGTAGCCAATTATGATGGACAACCATATGCATACAAAATACATGGGGGGAAAGCAACTGAAAAAATATTCTGTTAGTCTTGAGGAACAGCTAACAAGCACATTACTACTGGACACACTCTTAACCAAAAAATTTTACTTTGCAGAAAAACTGTGATGTTAGGTGAGAAGGACTAAAGCTATTTGCCTGTTTGATGCGTGACTGTGTTTTTTAAAGCATGCACGTTATTTCTTTAAGTGGCAATTTAATCTTAGAATGAGTGAACCTAACCACACAGGTTGTTCCTTTCACAGTTGGTTTTTAACCATTAGGAAACTATTCACCTTTCCAAAAAGTTAATAAATTATCATCATCATGATGATGACTTCTGCTGGGTCAGAGAACATCATTAGATAACAGAGACAAATGCTCACACTGTTGAACGAGCAGGGACAAAACCTGGCAGCCCATGCCTGGATGAATCACAAGAGAAGATGCGCACCAGGGTCCCCCTCTCATGCACGTCATGACGTGCTGGCCGCTGTCCAAGCAGTTGGCTCAGCATCTGAAGACGGGAGGAACAACGGGTTTCCCACTGACAGTGACCACTCGGCATGCACCACAGGCCCAGCCCACAGCCCATGCAGTGGAAACTCACATCCGGCAGAGCCTAGTGTCAGATGTAGTTATGTGTAAAGGAAAATGGCTCTCAGCAATCAAAAGGGAAACTAAAAAATTAAATAAATCATCCCACACAAACACAAAAGTTATTGCTTTTCTAACAGCCTCTTTGCTATAAGAGAAGTCTCCAGGGCATGAACACGGGCGGGGTCTTCGCGAGTATCCTTGGGAACGGAGCTGGAGCTCGGAAGCCCCGTGCCCCTCTCCTCCACGGGGGACCGGTCTCTTATTTGCCCCTTTCAGGCTGAAGGCTGTCGAATAAGCACTTCAGCTGCTCTTCACCAAGGTGGATTTTATCTTCCAGCTCCCGCTGCTCGATGATGAGGGCCGACTTCATTTTCACGAAGTGCTCATAGTCCGCGAGGCTCTCCTCGCTCAGATAGTTGGCCAAAATGTCAAAGACGATGCGCTCGCGGCGGTCCAGGTTCTCCTTGAGCTCCTTGGCGTCCTCGTGCTGCTGGATCAGGACTCTCTGCTTCTCAAGCAGTGATTGCTGTTGACAGACAAACAAGCCTGTTGAGGACCAGGATGAAAGCCGGGGTACTGGCCAACCCTTGAAGACACTGGCAACTTGTGGGCTGGTCCCACAACTTATTGATGGAAACCCTGATGCCACCAGAGATCCGATGGGGTCCACAGAGACAAACCCAGGGCCCAAGGCCCAGGGGCACGTGTCTCATGGCTGCAGCGGGCCAGCCTGAGGCCCCCAGAAGCCGCCCACAGGCCTCTCTGGGTTTCCTCTTGCTGTCTGAGCCTGCCTCTCTCCCACCTGCCTTGAATGGTGAGCGGAAGAGTCACCAAAGGACTCACAACGACAGAATTCTGAGATGCTGCAAAGGGCAAAGGACTGCGGGGCCCTCCTGGTATCAAGGTCCGCTCCATGGGAACACCGTGGGACAGCTGGCCACATGGGAGGACTCGACAGGAATTCAGGGCAGGCTTGCTAAACGCTCCTGGCAGAAGGAGGAGAAGCCCTCGAGCCTGCAGAGCATGTCTGCACACAAGGAAGCCCAAGGGTGAAGACGCAGTGCTGTGCACAGGTGTCGGCCAGCAGCCGCCTCAGGCACGGTGCCACCCTGACCTAGCTAGTTCCACGACACAGTAACTAAGCACTCGGCTGAGTGCAGAAGGGCACCGTCTCCAAGCCCAGCTCCAGGACAGCGTTCTGCGTGGCCCAAATCACCCTCACCTGGAGAAAGGGGAGAGGCGCTTCTTCTGCTCCCCTTCTGAGAGAGGCTAAGATGATACAGATGAACATTCTGAAGGCCTGTTCTGTGCAAACAAAACTAGCTGTTTTATTGATATTTGGCCTATGAGGTAGAAGCCAACAAGGCAGCTATTATTTCCCTTGGTTCACATGTGAAAGCACGAAAAGACAGACCCACTGAGAAACGCCTTGAGAGCTGCACGCCTCAGGAACAGGAGAAAAGTCAGGTGCACGGTCTGGTTCCTTCTAGACTGATATATGCCCTCTTGTTAAATCACAGCTACAACAACCACAAGAAAATAGCTATCACTGAGTACTTACGATCGTCAGCAGGCAGGTATGTCTGTTACGGACTTATACATGGTAAAAGAAAAGTTAAAAACAACAACATGATTTTTCTAAGAAGAGACGATTATCAGTAAGAGTCAACAGGAGTATCTGAAAATATGTCAAAAAGAGGTAACAGTTCTTTGGGAAGATCCCACAGCCCTGCAGTCCAATGACAGTTCAACTCCCTGCATCTGATGAGCACCTTTTCCCCTCAATTAAAAGGAAGGAGGCCGGGCACGGTTGCGCACACCTGTAATCCCAGCACTTTGGGAGACTGAGTAGGCGAATCACTTGAGCTCAGGAGTTCCAGACCAGCCTGGCAAACATGGTGAAATCACGTCTCTACCAAAAAAATACAAAATTAGCTGGGCATGGTGGCATGCACCTGTGATCTCAGCTACCTGGGAATCTGAGGTGGGAGAATCTCTTGAACCTCGGGAGGCAGAGGCTGCAGTGAGCCGAGATCACACCACTGCACTCTGGCCTGGGCGACAGAATGAGACCCTGTCACAAACAAACAACTAAAGAAATATAAAAGGACTGAACAATGAGATCACTTGGACTCGGGAAGGGGAACATCACACACCAGGGCCTATCATGGGGAGGGGGGAGGGGGGAGGGGGGAGGGATTGCATTGGGAGTTATACCTGATGTAAATGACGAGTTGATGGGTGCTGACGAGTTGATGGTTGCAGCACACCAACATGGCACAAGTATACATATGTAACAAACCTGCACGTTATGCACATGTACCCTAGAACTCAAAGTATAATAATAAAAAAAAAAAAAAAAAAAAGAAATATAAAAGGAAGGAGAGGGTATAGCGTGTGCACTGTCTTGACAAGGTCTGCAGGAGGAGGTGGACAGGTCATGTGGAAGCTATGCTAGGCTCCAAGGAGCTGACTTTCACAACACTTGAAAAACAGCCTTCCCACGAGACCATCCCCCATTTCCAAGTCAGACGCATCTGTATTTACCCGATCACCAGGAGAAGCATTGTCGTCCAAATTATTGAGGGCATTCTCCACCCGGGCCAGGCGGCCTGACAGTGACAGCAGGAGGTTCACCACTTTGTCCAGGTCTCCAATGAACATCCGGAACTTGTCAAACTCGCTGGGCTTGCAGACGCCTTTCACGATGGCCTCCACCTCGGCCCCCAGCACAGTATTGGCCTGCACGTCCTCCAGCAGGCTCTCGCGGGCTTCCCGAAGCACCTGCAGCTTGCGGCTGATGCTCTCGATGAGCTCCTGCTGTTGGGCATGGGATGGCAAGGGAACACGGAGACACTAGTTAGGCCGGCCCCCACCCCGGCCACACTGCTCACTGCCACCTTGGTGCACCTACATGAAAGGTGAGCTGACCTGCGTGAAAGCTCACTTTTGCATCATCAAATAATAGGGGATTTATACGACTAAGGGAAAGAAGAATGACTCCTAATGATACTATTGGCATTTAAAAATAAAACAAAATAAACCTGTTCTCGTTCTGTTCATGCCCTATTAGAGAACATTGGAGTTGTGGCCCTGATGCTCATCATGGTAGATGCAGTTTTAACCCATATCTTTGGAAGGAGTCACAGACCTATGTATTCTGTTCTTTGGAATTTTCTAATGTAAAGACTCACATAGAGAGAAAGTATTGAGTCTTATGTCCAGCACCGAATTCCATGATTAGTAAGTGTCCTGTACATATAATTATTGTCACTACCAATTATTTTTATTTAATTTTTGTTTTTTGAGACAGGGTCTTGCTCTGTCACCCAGGCTGGAGTGCAATGGCCTCCCGGGTTCAAGCGATTCTCGTGCCTCAGCCTCCTGAGTAGACAGGATTACAGGCATGCACCACCACGCCTGGCTAATTTTTGTATTTTTAGTAGAGACAGGGTTTCGCCATGTTGGCCAGGCTGGTCTTGAACTCCTGACCTCAGGGATCCACCCACCTTGGCCTCCCAAAGTGCTGGGGATTACAGGTGTGAGCCACCAGGCCTGGCTTAGCAATTAAAATTTTAATTGCTAAAGACACACACAAAAAAAAAAAAAAAGAAAAGAAAAAAGAAAAAAAAATTTAATTGCTAATACTAGCATATAAAAATTAAGACCAACAAAGCGATACGAATGAACTGAACAGTCGTTTACTGTAACCTACTGATTTCAACTTGACCAAAATGCAAACAGATGACTGTTTTTAATTGTAGTGAAATATATGTGACATAAAGCTTGCCATCTTGACCACTTTTCAGAGCATAGTTCTGTGGTGTGTGGTACATTCATGCTGCCATCTGTCTCTAGAACTCTTTCATCTTCCCCAACTGAAACTGCGTAACTATTAGACACTAACACTCTATGCCCTTTCCCACCAGCCTTCTAAATGATGATTTTTTTTTTACTTGTTTAGAGAAGCGGTCTTGCTATGTTGCCCAAGCTGCAGTGCAGTGGCTACTCACAGACATGATCATAGTGCACTACAGCCTCGAACTCCTGGCTTCAAGTCATCCTCCTGCATCGGCCTCCTGAGTAGCTGGGACTATAGGCGTGTATCACCACACCCTGTTTATAAATGATTAACTTTTAAGGAGCAAAAATAAAAGTGAAAAGTATGAACCCTTTAAATCAGCTGCCATCCTGAAGTGAGGTGGCAACATACGGTCTGATCTGAGTGACAGACAAATAAACAGATCCTCCTCCTCCAACGCCATATTTGAGAGATATTACAGAGGTGGCTTTAAGGAGTCCGACAGGTAAGTCTTGCCTGGAAGAGCCCTGTCTCATGGCCATGGCTGTCTTTCTGCCTTTGAATCCGTCCACGACACATGTCATGGGAGTTTGCCTGAGCAGGGTGAATTGTGAGGAAGCAATGTTTAGGACAAAGGTCATGTGCTGCCTTTCAAGAACTCTCCCTGCCACCAGCCCTGCCCAAGATGCCGTTGACGACACCAGCCTCACATCCACCACCACTGCGGTTCGCTCGGGACTGTGATGCCAGCACACGCTCTGGGGAGCGCACGGCAGGAGGACGGACACTGAAGAGTGCTCAGGTGCACCGATCAAAATGAACTCAACAGTCAATGTGAACAGGAAAGCTCACTTTGTCATAACAAGCAACACTATTGCGTGCAAAGTGGATCCTCGGCAATCGTCAGTGCCATCATCCCTTCCCTGGGGAAGCTGACAGACTCTGACCCCAGTGGGTCTGCAGAGCTCAGCAGAGTGGCTCATGCTTGGGCCTGGATGGATGAGAGACTGAAGTCTCGCTTGAGCTCTGAGGGATAGAAGTGTCCAAGAGCAGCACAGGGGTCGCAGCCCTACCTCTGGGACTGGCATGAAGGTGAATGGGATGGCAGTGTGTAAAGCGCTTAGCCCAAAGCTCAGATCCAGTAAGTCCCCAGGAGATATCAGTTCTCATCAACAATGGGATCTGGGATGAGGAGCAACTGCCCTGATTCCATAATCTACAGGTAAAATGACCAGGCGGATGAGTATTAGGCAGGAAAAGTCAACCCCACAGCAGGAGAGACACGTGCTAGATACGAGGCAGCCTATTTCCTGATTGCGTGAGGTCTTTCCCTCACATAGATACTTCTATTTTATTTTATTTTATTATTTTATTTTTTGAGACAGGGTCTCACTCTGTTGCCCAGGCTGGAGTGCAGTGGCATGATCATGATCACCACTTACTGCAGCAGTGACCTCCTGGGCTCAACCGATCCTCCCACCTCAGCCTCCCAAGTAGCTGGGACCACAGGCATGCACCACCACACCTAGATAATTTTTTTTTACTTTTGTAGAGACAGGGTCTCCCCATGTTGCCCAGGCTGGTCTTAAACTCCTGGGCTCAAGTGATCCTCCTGCCTCAGCCTCCCAAAGTGCTAGGATTACAGGTGTGAGTCATTGTGCCCAGACACACACAGATGCTTTTAAAGAGAATCTCCACCTAGCATTTATATATCCCCCCAAAATGTGAAGAAATGTGAAGGTAGGTATGAGCTCTTATCGGGGGACTGCCTCCTCTTGGTTCAGTCCGCCTTGGGTTTTTCAGTCTGCCTCTCCTACAGGTGAAAGCGGAAAGCAGTTGCGCAGGATGCATCCACCCTGGCTGCTGAGTCCCCAGCACCGCTTTCTCCCGGAAAGCACACATGGAATGGAGACGTTGCTTTGGCTTCTCCAGGTCAGGTTACAGCTGCTCAGGATGCCAAGACATTTTCTTCCCTTACCATTTTAAACACATATGTGTCTATATTTCTTTTCCCTTTATTTCCTCTGTCTGTGTCTATATATCTGTGTTTCTGTTCACCTACCTGTGATGCAATATACGTATAGATATTTATCTACCTATCTATCTATATTGGGGTTTGTCCACAGTTCCTGGCTCATCATTCCCACAGCCCTCGTTATAATGTTGGGGTGCTTTATGCCTCAGAAAACAGACTCTCGCTCCCTGACCTTCTCCTGCCCTCTTTGACCTGCCCAAAGCAGGATCTAATCTCCCCCAACCTTTCCGTAAAGAAATCCTCTGGCCCCTTGAATGACTGCAGGTCTTAAGATCCCCATATTCTCGAAGGGTCCTGCGGCACACCTAGGGGGAAGGAACGCTACATAGAGAGGCCAACAAGAATCTCAATAGGCAGACCTTGTGGCTTTCTCCGCAGTCTGTTAGGACTGGATTGTAGTCTTTTTGTTCAATCACATTTCTACACAGATGTCTACCAGGCCTATCCAATGAAGACTCCATTAAAGGCCCAAGAGGACAGGGCTAGGGCCTTCCTGACGGGTGAAGACAGGAAGGTTCCTGGAGGGTGGAGCACCCAGGGAGGGCATGGAAGCTCCTCTACACCCCTTTCCCAATGCCTCGCCCTACACATGTCTTCATCTGTATCCTTTGTAACACTCCTTATCATAGACGTAAATGTTTCCCTGAGTTCTGTGAGCCACTCTAGCAAAGTAATGGAAACTAAACAGGGGTCATGGGAACCCCAACTTGTAGGTGGTTGGTCAGAAGTCCCTGAGACTCAGACTTGCAACTGGTGTGTGTGGGGGGTGCAGTCTTGGGGACTGAGCCCTCAACCTGTGGGATATGACGCTACCTCCAGTTTGACAGTGTCACAACTGAACTGAATCAGAGGCCACCCAGTTGGTGTCCGCTGCAGAAGTGACTGCTTGCTGGGTGTGTGGGAAAACCCCCCTCACACATGTGGTCACCAAAGTCTTCTGTGTTGGTTGCTGTGGCGTGAGAGCAGAGGAAAAGCAGTTTGTACCTTTTCCTACTCACTACCTATCTGGAGAGACTGTTTAAATCGAGAATTTCACAGCTGAGAATGTTGCCAAATTTTAGATACTCATCACTTGAGGGAAAAGCACAAAACAGGAAATAGGCATGAAGAACTTCCCAAATTCCTATCTGATACCAATGCTAGCCTGAAGGAAGACTGTAAGCAATGCAGGTAACTGTGGATATGGAAGGATGCCCGTCAGGGCTGTTCAGGAATTTTTCAGTGCCATTCTTCTTCAGCAATTACGGAAATGTAGATTTTATACGGTGCGTGAACACGTGCCCTCAAAATCTACCTCAGTTGAGCTAATTTGAAACTGGGCTCTCTGGAAGGAGTCCAGATTTCTGTATTGGTTCTTTTACGTGTCACATGCACATTTTTATTGAAACCATTTCCCCTTTGTTAAAGGGCCATTGTATAAAGAGCAACCGTTGGCTTTCAAAGATTTCTGAGACAAGACCTGGCCTGGGACAGCGCACAGATCTGTGGCTGTCCACACCACCCAGGGTGCTGAAGGGCTCACCACTGTGGTCCGTACTGTATGGGAGGCCCATCTGCTATTTCTTGCAGCATGTGGCTTTCCAGGAGGCTCAGGTAAGAGCCTGCAACAGTAGAGACCAGGCACACAGCCACTCTCACCCCTTCACTAAGATGGGCCGAGGCTCAGGGCGATTGAGCCCTGGGCCATTCCCTTCCTCCACCTTTTATTCCCTTCTATGGGGGAAACAAGGTCTTTTCTGTCTGGGCCCTGCACTCACCTCCTGGTTCCAGGGAAAAGCCATAATTCTCAAAGATTCCAAACTTAAAGCAATCAGCCATCTGCTTCTCCTGAAGAAGCCCCACAACTCAACATGGTGCTCTCTTTTCTAGGCAGAGTCCTTCTGAGCTACCCTAGTATAAAACCATATTTTGTCGTCTCTGCGTGCTGCTTCTCTACCAGCCACCAGAGACCCCTGCTGTATCCCTGCCTGGGACTTCCACTCTCTCACCTCTGTCCTTAGTCTTCTCCTAAAATAGAGGGTCCCCTGATTTGGCTCTCAGCTCTATGACCACCTAGCAACGCGGTGACTGGGACAACTGTGGTCCCCCTGGGAATGTTGGAAGCCTGCGGAATTCGGGTCTCATGTGTTCCCCTGAAGCAGCTACAGAGCAGGTGGCCTGCTAAGTCCCCACCTGTGCTGTACTTGCTTCCTCCCTGAACATGCCTCCGCCTGTGCACGTGTTGCAGGAACGTGCGACATCATAAGTGTGTGGCTGCGGGAAAGCAGGGAGAAAATGTAATACAGCAGTGGCCACTTTGTCAAATCAAGCAGGAAAACAGGACCGCTGAGTCACCAGCACCATAGAGAGCTGGGATGTATAGCATGTGCTTCTGGTGCAGGTGCCCAACTCACGCTTGCTGAACTAAAGTGAGGCCAACTTCCAGGTCACAGTGACTCACTCAGTTCCGGAGCCACACTTCTGGTGAGGCGGCTTCCCAGCATCTCCAGCCTCCCAAAGCAGGTGGACAGAGTGCCCCACAGATGAGGGCGGCAGAATCAAGGCATGCAGCTTCTGAAATTCATTATATCATGAAAAACAAAGGCATGCGAGCAAAGAATGCAGTTCTCTACATCCAGGCAGGGTGTGGCCCAAATTCAAATGGTCCAGACGGTATGATTTTCCTGGTTCTGGGTGGAAAAACTGAACATGTTTTGGATTCTTTATTTTTCAAAAGAGGAATGTGCAGCCAGAATGAAGCGAATGGTACCCTGTGCCAGACGGAGGGCCCGTAAAAGCCCCAAGACCCAAACCCTTAATTTTCATTTTCTTTTTAATACCTTGAACCAAAAAGTTATCACCTCCTAGACCGGAAGCAGAGGCTCACGCCTGTAATCCCAGCACTTTGGGAGGCTGAGGTGGGTGGATCACTTGAGGTTTGAGACCAGCCTGGCCAACATGGTGAAACCCTGTCTCTACTAAAAATACATGGCCGGGCGCGGTGGCTCAAGCCTGTAATCCCAGCACTTTGGGAGGCCGAGGCGGGTGGATCACGAGGTCAGGAGATCGAGACTATCCTGGCTAACATGGTGAAACCCCGTCTCTACTAAAAATACAAAAAACTAGCCGGGCGTGGTGGCGGGCGCCTGTAGTCCCAGCTACTCGGAGGCTGAGGCAGGAGAATGGCGTGAACCTGGGAGGCGGAGCTTGCAGTGAGCCGAGATCACGCCACTACACTCCAGCCTGGGTGACACAGCGCGAGACTCCGTCTCAAAAAAAAATAAATAAATAAAAATAAAAATAAAAATACAAAAATTAGCAAGGCTTGGTGGCGGGCGCCTGTAATCCCAGCTACTCGAGGGGCTGAGGTAGGAGAATTGCTTGAACCTGGGAGGCAGAGGTTGCAGTGAGCTGAGATTGTGCCACTGCCCTCCAGCCTGGGCGACAGAGGGAGACTCCGTCCAAAAAAAAAGTTACCACTTTCTAATTTGAAAATAATTTTCCTTTATCTGAGGCAGGGGGATCGCTTGAGGCCAGGAGGTCAAGGCTGCGGTGCGCCATGATCACACCATTGCACTCCAGCCTGCACGACAGAGCAAGACCCTGTCTCAAAAATAAATAAGATAAAATGAAAAAGAATGGTGACTAAACTAATTTGACACTGGATCCTACTGAAACAGCAAAGAGATGTTGGTGGAATGGGTCAAGATTAGAACACAGAACTAACCACAGAGGGCTTCATTAATATCACCTCAAATTCCACTGTCCTGAGTGAAAGCTGAACACAAACGCCCTGGGACACGTGGTACAGGGTCTGCGCTGGGGTAGGATGGTGTGGTCCGGATGCCTGCCCCTGCCTGGACACGCGCACACTGTCATTTGAAATGGGCTCTCCTACCTTCTTTACCGACAGGTCATGGTCCAAGTCGCTCCCCGAATCTTCTTCACGCTCCTGCTGCTCCTGCATGTCCTTCATCTTGATCAGCAGCTCCGCCTTGGGGGCCGACGTGCTGTAGTAGGTAGAATTGGTGGCCAGGGATACGGCCGCAGGCACGCTGGGCTCCTCTTTCCTGGGTAAAGGCGTGGGAACGTCAATGAGCTGGGACTGTGCATGCAAACAGCCCCTCCGCCCCACTCCCTGGGTTGTGACAAATCAACGCTGGCGCTCACAAAAGGACACCAGCCAGGGAGATGAGACAGCCAAACGGGGAAAAATAAGTAGGTAACAAGGTTAAAACTAAAAACCATCAACCCTGCCAAATGGACACTCGTAAGTGTAGGAAATGTAGTTTTTAAAAACGGCAAAAACTCAAATAAGCAGGAATGTCTAAAAATCTCTGCCATAGAGGTGAGAGCACAGATCACCTCTACCAGGAGCCTGGGTTGATGAGGACAAGGGCACGTGTGATGCTATCTACAAACACCAACCCTTCTCCCTTCCTCCCAGCAGCCCTGTTGGCGCCCTCCTGCCTGGGTTCACTTGGTCCAGCTGCTCCTCCTTGGCTGTGTGTCACACCCACTCCACCTTCCCACCCATGAATGATGCTGTGCTGGCAGAATGTACGTCAGCAGCAGGGAAGATGCCACCACGCATGCCTTTGTGGTCAAGCGGCTGAAGGAGATATGCTGAAAGTGCTACTTACAAAACCAATTAAAATACATTCGTTCAGGCAGGTGTAAATTGTCATAATTTTTTTTTTCCTTTCTATTTCAAGAGATGGGGTCTTGCTCTGTCGCCCACACTGGAGTGCAGTGGCACCATCATAGCTCACTGTAGCCACCAACTGCTGGGCTCAAGTGATCCTCCCACCTCAGCCTCTCGAGTAGCTGGGACTACAGGTATCTACCACCATGCCTGGCTAATTTTTTGTACTTTTTGTAGAGACGGGGTTTTGCCATGTTGCCCAGGCTGGTATTGAATTCATGGGCTCAAATGATCCGCCTACCTTGGTCTCCCAAAGTGCTGGGATTACAGGTGTGCACCACTACGCATGGCCAAATTATAATACTTTTTTTTTAATGCAGATGTAAAAAAATTTCAAATAAAGTTTTAAAAATCCATTTCATAAAGAACCACATATATATTCAATCTAAGCCTTCATTCTCATGTTGGCACTAGGAACATGTGGGGGCTGGATGACTCTCTGTGGTGGGGGCCCTCTTGTGTACTGTAGATGTTGAGCAGCGTCCCCAGGCTCCACCCACCAGATGCTCGGAGCACCCCTCCCCACAGTGATATTGCCAACTGTACCCCAGGGTAGACAACGGCCCCATTGAGAACAGCTGTCTTACGAGAAAGGAGACTTGTGGCCATCATCAGAAATCCTGCTGGCCTCAGGCCAAGGCGTGGTGGCCTGCAGTGTGGATTTTCATGTCAGGGCCAAAGTCATCATTCCCTGGGATGGGGCCGTGAACCCTCCATTCCTCTTTCAGGAGGCTCACAAAAAAGTCAAAAAGTGCTAAGTATCGAGGAGCCCTTACGAAAATCTGTCTTCCCCAAAAGCACACATGAAAACAGAGAGGCATGCCCCCTTTCCCTTTACAAGTTTAAGAGATGCCAGGCAGAGTCATGCCGAAGCTGGGAGGCCACGTCTACTCACCTCTCCTCTGTGCTTCTAGGAGAGGGGATTTTGGGGAGCAGTTTCCTCCGCTGCTGGGCTTCTTCCAGGAGGTGCTCGTCTTTGGGGAAGATACCTTCCATCAAGTCCATGGTGGTTTTGATCTTCACACTGGGATCCAGGATGTCGGCCAGGGACTTATCCTTCCCCACAATCTCCCTGGCCAGCTCCTCCGACTTCAGGTCTTCCACAGTCTTCTCTTTGGCCTTCATGTAGCTGAGCCCCGGAGGGGAGGCGCAGCGGTCTTTCTCGGGGGGCGCCTGGGTGCCCAGGGGCTGGGGCTCAGCTGGCTGGGCCCTATGTGGGGCCTCGGGCTCAGCACCCTGACGCGTGTACAGGCAGAAGCGGGAGTAGAACTGCTCCGACGTGCTCAGCGTCTTGATCTGGTCTTTCTCCAGCCCGTGGGGCAGGGCGGGTGGCTCAGCAGGGCGCGCCAGGCTCTGGCGGCTCTCCTTCTCTGGCTGGCTCTCCGAGTGCACGATCTTGATGGGCACCATCTTCACCGTGGTGTTGTTGTCCATCACCCGCTCAATTCTGGAAGAAAAACAGTCTGCTGAAATCGCAAAGCATGCTCCAGCCACAGACCCCGATTGACGCATCCCCTGCCCTCCCCTTCGGATGGGAACCTGACTCGAAGGCACTAGCCAGCCACCCGACTTGAAGGAGCCTCCATGATCGCACATCCTGGATGAGACAGAGGCCTCAAGAAGCTCCCTCTGACTCCTGCCTCCGCCTTCCAACTCCAGCATCCTTTCCATGCTCAAACTGCCAATGTCACCCCTGAGGCATCCCGAGGTGTCCTCCAGGGGTTTGTGGGGGGCTGTGAGGACTGTTTAATACCATTTGTCATTCCGCCGATGATAATGCAAACTTTAACAAGCCCCGTTTGGCTAAACGTTCTTTTGTAGGTGAAGCCTGCAGTGGATGGGCATTTTCCAGGATTCCCATCTGTCCTTAGATTGCTGCAGTTCCGCGGGTTCCTGCGTACTTCTCAGGGCCTGGGGAGAGCTCCTCTCTGGAGTGGCTGTGCTTGGAGTCAGGCCAGAGCCCCCCACCATCCCACTCAGGAGAAGTTCCTGTGCCATGTGCAGGGCAGCCCACTCCACACTATCCTTGTACCCCCGTCCCCCTGTGCTTCAAGCTAGTGTTGCACAGATTTGCACACCAGTGAGATATGATCTCGCAGTAAGCAGGGAGTCATCGGTTCTGTATTACTCCCAAAGGGCACAGATGTGCTTTTTTTAAAAAAAGTTTCAGCCAGGTGTGGTGGGTCATGCCTGTAATCCCAGCACTTTGGTAGGCCAAGGCGGGCAGATCACTTGTGGTCAGGAGTTCGAGACCGGCCTGGCTAACATGGCGAAACCCTGTCTCTACTAAAAATACAAAAATTAGCTGGGTGTGGTGGTGCGTACCTGTAATCCCACCTATTCAGGAGGCTGAAGCACAAGAATCACTTGAACCTGGGAGGCAGAAGTTACAGTGAGCTGAGATCGCACCACTGCACTCTAGCCTGGGCAACAGAGCAAGACTCTATCTCAAAAAAAAAAAAAAAAAAAAAAAGTTTCTGGATGAAAGGGACTAGAGAGGCACCTAAAGCACCCCTGGGAGACTGGGGGAGAGAGCACGGGAGGAACAGGCCCGGCAATGCCACAGTCCCTTGTCTGGGGCAGACCTGCACCTGCTGCTCTCAGCAGCACCGTGCTGGACCACGCTGACCAGGGCCAACTCAGCCAAGAGCTTTTCAAAGCACTGGAGAAGCAGCCCCATATGCTAGTGGTCAGGAGGGAAGCAAAAAGAAACAGGCCAAACTCCACAACCCCAAATTAGGATGTGCTTCTAATGAAGTCAACCCAAAACTGCCCCTACGACGTTACGCAAATGAATCAAATTTTCCACAGCACGAGGGCAGCCACGATGCTCTAAATTTCATGCTGTTTTTCCCTCTTTCACTGGTGACTGGGAATGCAGGAGGGCTCGTTCCCTATCAAGGGAGTGGTGCTCAGGCTGAGATGAACTAACTGTGTATTTTCCTCCCTCTCTCCAGTAGGGTCCATTAACATCTGATGTGTTTTATCTAGGGACTGACAGACACCTCACAACTGCTTCCTCATGAAGAAAATTTACAAAGTCTAACTGTGGAAAATACCGTTTAGATAGGTCAGACTTATAAAGGAAAACCCTGGCTAGGCACAGTGGCTCATACCTGGAATTCCAGCACTGTGGGAGGCTGAGGTGGGAGGACTGCTTGAGCCCAGGAGTTTGACACCAGCCTGGGTAACACAGTGAGACCACCCCCCTACCTCTCTGTTAAGAAATAATAATAAAAGGAGGAGGAAAACCCGGCCACCTTATCCAAGCAGCAGCAAACGCAGAACCTCTGCACTCCCTTCATCCCCCCATAGAAGCTCTGCTTGCCTATTACTGACTTTCACATCAGCCTGTGTTGGTATCCTCCCCCTTTTGTGCAGAAATTTGATGTGCACAATAAAAAAAATTAAACAACACAAACAAATCTCCCTTCACAGGTTTTAAAGTATTGGGAAAGAGGCTGGGCGCAGTGGCTCGCCCCTGTAATCCCAGCACTTTGGGAGGCCGAGGCAGGCAGATCACCTGAGGTCAGGAGTTTGAGACCAGCCTGGCCAACATGGTGAAACCCCGTCTCTACCAAAAATACAAAAATTAGCCTGCCTTGGTGGCGTGCGCCTGTAATCCCAGCTACTCGGGAGGCTGAGGCAGGAGAATCACTTGAACCCAGGAGTCAAGATCGCACCACTGAACTCCAGCCTGGGCGACAGGGAATAATAATAATAATAATAATAGTAATAATAATAATAATATAAAATAAAATACTGGGAAAGAAAAAACCAAATCTCCTGTCTCCCACAGGTTCACATACACTTTCCAACAAAGCATCTATTCCTGATCATTTTTTAATAGAAATGGTCTCTCTTCTTAAAAACGCTCTTGACTTCCACATGAGAACAGTTTCACAAGCCTTGACTTCAAAATAAGGACAGAACACAGTGGATCGGACCTTCCAGCAACCAGCCCTCATCAACTCACAAATTTCTCCTGTTAATGAGCCGTGCAGTCTATGAGATCTTTACTAGAGCAGCCTGAAAGGAGTAAGATACTTTCCTTTCAGAACCTTACAATGTTACCAATTGAAAGGATATCTGAGTGATCTTTAGATACATTTTAAATGATGCAACGCCCAGTTTTGGCCCACAGAGAAAGCTGTGGTTACAACGCCTCCGCTGGAGATACAAGATCAGTATCAGTCATATCCTTTCTCTGCTGAGTTACTTAGAAGCTAAGAAAAAAAATGACTTGAGGCCGGGCGCGGTGGCTCAAGCCTGTAATCCCAGCACTTTGGGAGGCCGAGACGGGCGGATCACGAGGTCAGGAGATCGAGACCATCCTGGCTAACACGGTGAAACTCCGTCTCTACTAAAAAATACAAAAAACTAGCCGGGCGAGGTGGCGGGCGCCTGTAGTCCCAGCTACTCGGGAGGCTGAGGCAGGAGAATGGCGGGAACCCGGGAGGCGGAGCTTGCAGTGAGCTGAGATCCGGCCACAGCACTCCAGCCTGGGCGACAGAGCGAGACTCAGTCTCAAAAAAAAAATGACTTGAGACTCTAGAGCAGTGAGGTCCCACAGAGTTTTCTGCGGTGATGGGAATACCTGTTATCTGTCCTGTCCAGGACGGCAGCCACCCTCCACACCTGGTGTGACCGAGGACCCGCATTCATCGACTTGGTTTTCTTTGCTCCACATTTACACAGCACAGGTGACGGTGGGTCCTGTACTGGGCGTGCAGCTCTACAGCAGGGTTCCCAGCCTAACAGCAGCTGGCATGTGCAGTCAGACAATGCTCTGTGGGGGCTGTCCATGCACTGCAGACCCTGAGCGGCCTCCCTGGGCTCCAGCACTAGATGCAGAGAGCACCCCCCACTCCCATCCCACTTAGGACAACAAAAACTATCTCCAGACATTGCCCAATGTCCCCTAGGGGCTAAAATCGCCCTCTACCTCCTAGGTTGAGAGCCACTGCTCTAGAGGATGAGACAGAATTTCTCCCCTTCTTTCATTTCTCAGTCCTTCAAGGCACTCAAGGAGGTGGTGTTTGTGTGTGAAAAAAGCTAAACAGCCAGTGCTCTTTTTTGCACAAGGTCTCACTCTGTCACCCAGGCTGGAGTGCAGTGGTGCCCTCCTGGCTTACTGCAGCCTTGACCTCCAGGCCCAGGTGATCCTCCCACTTCAGCCTCCTCCCTGGGAAGCTGGGACTATAGGCATGCACCACCATGCCTGGCTAATTTTTTGTAGTTTTAGTAGAGACAGGGTTTTGCCATGTTGCCTGGGCTAGCCTCGAACTCCTTGAGCTCAAGCAGTCCACCTGCCTTGACCCCTCGAGGTGCTGGGATTACAGGTGTGAGCTACCATGCTGGGCCTAGCGCTCTTGAAAGGTCAAGTCCCTGCCTGACATTTACCAACATCTCACTCAATGGACGCAATAATTCCATGCCTGAAATCCTGATAGCACCATGAAACGTGAATGAGTATTCTTCTGCTTTAACAAAAGGTGTATACCAGCTTAGCTTTCTAACATTTAAAAAAAATCTGGAAAAAAAGGAGTAAGAAAATACTAGACACCATGAAAAACACTGTTAACGAGCCGTGCAGGCTATGAGATCTTTACTAGAGCAGCCTGAAAGGAGTAAGATACTTTCCTTTCAGAACCTTACAATGTTACCAATTTCACCTAACGGTGGCATGCTTACGTTCAAATCAATTCCAATCACAAATATTGACTGCATTAAAACAACAACAACAACAGCAACAACAAAACAGACCTCTACCCTGCAGATGCCTGTGGGTAATGCAGCTATAAATGCATCTGGCTTGGAAAAAGGGGAAGATGAATCACCTATTCACATCTACCCCTGTTCCCTGTAGGAAAGAGCAGTCCCTCAATGAGATAAAAATCCAACCACCACTGAAGCTTCACTTTCTGTCCACGCAGTTATTCCCCAGGACTGACTTTGAGTCCAACGCCTTGAGCTAAAGCAAGGTGCCCAGGTGTCTCCCCAGAAAGACCCACTGAGAACCTGTGTCTCACGGAAGGAGCCTCGTAGGGAGGGAACACTGTGGCAGGACAGTACCTGGTTGAATCCTCATCCTGGATGAGCAGGGGAGGTTTGTCCGTCAGCTTCTGGGGAGCGAACTGGGGCGAGGGGGAGCGCGAGGTCTCCATGGTGGCCGTCTGCAGGCGCAGGTGCTGCTGCTTGGGAGGGAGCGGTGCTTCTGGCAGAGGAAGGGATGTGTCCCCACTCACATGCTGGCTTCCACGCTCACAGGCAGCGGCCTTCGGGATGTCCTGGGGCTGGGCACTGCTGAACACAGAGGGGCTGTGGGAGAGGGACAGACGGGCCACACACACATCCAGGGATGCAGGGGATGGTGTTGGGAAGGGCCTGCCAAGGACGGCCAGGGGTGCGTCGGTAGGTGTGCTGTCTGTGGCCCTGTATCTCCTGGGCTCGCGCTTGGGTGGCGGTGGCCTCTGTGGGGCTGGCCTCTTGGCGAGCAGGGCTGAGCTCACTGGCCACGAGTCTTGTCCTCGAGCATGCAGGGGTGAGCCAGGGCTATGGGCTCGGGGTCCCAAGTCTGCTGGGATGCTCTCCTCCAAGTATCTATAATCTGGAGGTAGGGTTCCTGCTCGGCCCCGGCCCTCCTGGGGCAGCTCTGGGGCTCCCTGGGAGTGAGATGGTTCAGAGAATACGGGTGGGTTCGGTGCGTTCTGACTCGGTGGGTGCTGCTGTGATCCTGGGCTGCCTTCCCAACACTGGACATCTGCTTGTCTAGAGGAAGAACAAGTACAAATTAATCAACAATTCCAATAACACCTTCCCACCACAAAGGACTGGACCTGGATCTTCACAATCCCCTGAAGCCACTTTCAGCAGTTAAATCCATATGCACTTTCCCACACCTGTCGCCACCGCAACTCCTCATGCAAGGTGGGGAGTCGTGACGCACCTCGGACAACATGAGGCTGTCGACTGGCATGTCCCACAAGGGAACATGAAGCATTCAAGACACAGGTGCACACATCACACACAGACACACATGCACACACAAATTGCATTTGTTTTTGCAGGAACAAATGAACAAAAATTTCAGAAACAACATGAATGTTTGTGGAAATGCTCACATAGGGCTAGATTCAGAAATATTTACTTCAAGTCACAGTATTTTTATGTGGCTTATGGAAAATTGCCATATACAAAGGGGTAAACCTTTCTAAGATGAGCTGCAAATCACTTATTTAATAAAACCTTGAAAATCAGTACTGCATTATGAAAATTAAGACCAACAAATAAGAGTTGGGGTCTCGCTCTGTTGCCCAGGCTGGAGCACAGTGGCGTGATCATAGCATGCTGCAGCCTTGAACTCCTGGACTCAAGCAATCCTACCACTTCAGCTTTACGAGTAGCTAAGACTATAGGTGCCCATCACCATGCTTGGTTAACTTTTAAAATTTTTGTAGAGATGGGGTCTGTGTTGCCCGGGGTAGTCTCAAATTCCTGGGTTCAAGTGATCCTCTTGCCTGTCTCCCGAGTAGCTGGAACCACAGGCATGCACCACCATGCCCGGCTAATTTTTGTATTTTTAGTAGAGATGGGGTTTCGCCATGCTGGCCAGGCTGGTCTTGAGCTCCTGTCCTCAAGCGATCCACCTGCCTCGGCCTCCCAAAGTATTGGGAGGTCTGGTCCCGGTCTGCTCTCAGCTTAGAGGAGGCCGAAGACACAGCACAGGCTTAGAAAACAAGCTGTAACCAAATAGCTCAACCTCAGAGCTTCAGACAACAGCAACCCCACTCAAGGAAGTCGGATTTCTCATGTGCACCAGGCAGACACTAACAGAAACTCCTAGCTTGAAGTGTTATCAAAATAACTTGAACGGCTGGGCGCAGTGGCTCACATCTGTAATCCTAGCACTTTGGGAGGCCGAGGCGGGCGGATCACTTGAGGTCAGGAGTTCGAGACCAGCCTGGCCAACATGGTGAAGCCCTGCCTCTACTAAAAATACAAAATTAGCCAGGCATGGTGGCGTGTACCTGTAATCCCAGCTACTCGGGAGGCTGAGGCATGAGAATTGCTTGAACCTGGGAGGTAGAGGTTGCAGTGAGCTGAGATCATACCACCGCACTCCAGCCTGGGTGACAAAGCAAGACTCCATCTCAAAACAAAACAAAACAAAACAAAACTTGAACACAGCTATGCATGGGTTACAGAACAATACATCTGTCTGGTTACAAAACACAGAATGGCATTAAAATACTGCCAAATTGACCTGCATTCTGAGAAGTGCTCTCACAGGTCAGATGTCTCCCCCACATTGCATTTCAATATTCAATGGTTTAGTATTCAATATTCCATTTCCCTTCCTTCCTCCTTGTGTGTGTGTGTGTGTGTGTGTGTGTGTGTGTGTGTGACAGGGTCTTACTCTGTTGTCCAGGCTGGAATGCACTATCTGGGCTCACTGCAGCCTCCACCTCCTTGGCAGGTGATCCTCCCACCGCAACACCCAGCTAATTTTTGTATTTTTGTAGAGATGGGGTTTCACCATGTTGCCCAGGCTGGTCTCAAACTCTTGGACTCACGGATCCATCTGCCTTGGCCTCCGGGCCTCCCAAGTACTGGGATTACAGGTGCGAGTCACTGTGCCCAGCCTCAATATTTCAGCATTCAATAATTCATTTCATTCCAAAGAGTTGAGGTACACTTGAACTTTTTTTCCCTTTAAAAACTCCTGAAATATAGCACCCATAGACCCACTTGAAAGTACTGGTACCTGTTCTTTAAAAGTGCCATGTATTCGTTCGTTTTCACGCTGCTGATAAAGATATACCCGAAACTGGGAACAAAGTGAGGTTTAATTGGACTTAGAGTTCCACATGGCTGGGGAGGCCTCAGAATCAAGGCGGGAGGTGAAAGGCACTTCTTACATGGCAGTGGCGAGAGAAAACGGAGGAAGCAAAAGCGGAAACCCCTGAAAAACCCATCAGGTCCTGTGAGACTTATTCACTATCATGAGAATAGCAGGGGAAAGACCAGCCCGACCAACCACCATGATTCAATTACTTCCTCCGGGTCCCTCCCACAACACGTGGGAATTCTCAGAGATACAATTCAAGATGAGATTTGGGTGGGGACACAGCCAAACCCTATCACATCACCACATCATAGAAACAGATCAAACAGATATCTTTTTTTTTTTTTTTTTTTTTTTTTTTTTTTTGAGACGGAGTCTCGCTGTGTCACCCAGGCTGGAGTGCAGTGGTGTGATCTTGGCTCACTGCAAGCTCTGCCTCCCGGGTTCACATCATTCTCCTGCCTCAGCCTCCCGAGTAGCTGGCACTACAGGTGCCCGCCACCACGCCCAGCTAATTTTTTTGTATTTTTAGTACAGGTTTCACTGTGTTAGCCGGGATGGTCTCAATCTCCTGACCTCGTGATCCACCTGCCTCAGCTTCCCAAAGTGCTGGGATTACAGGTGTGAGCCACCGCGCCCAGCCAGAAACAGATAATTAAATGTACTACAATTTATTGCTAAAATCCAAGTAATCCAAGTGCCTTTGGTCACCCACTGATTAAAAAGGAACTCTATTTGCAAAGTGCCTTCTGCAGAAGTGCTCCGAGATCCACCCATAAACGAAAGAGAACTCACCTGCAGGGAGCAAAGCCCCTGAAGTGAACAATGACATGGAGCAAGAGACCCACTGAGAAACTGGATGGCAGGCTGGCTCCTGGCTTCTCTCCTAATCAGAAACTGCCCACAGGCTCCTTCCCATCTTCCTAGAGGGCCAAACTACAGGAGCTGGGTGCTCTGTTCTCAGGGGAGTGGCGTGTGCTGCACTGTCACTTCCCACGCCAGAAGAGAGGCACAGGGCGCTCCATCCCAACACTGCACTTCATTCAGACCTGCAGTAGCACAGCAATGTCTGGACCAAGTTCACCCCCCACCCCCACCTTGTAAAGTCAAACTATAAAATCACTAATTGGTTTTTATTGTCATAGATGATAAGAATCTGGGAAATCAGGGTCACCAACACAAACGAAGAAAAGGACCAAAAATGGGGATTTGGGCCTCTGCTGGGGTCATATTCCAACTTTTGTTTCTAATTGGTTCCAAGCGGCAGCTCTGTAGGTTGTGTGACTGGTCTATGTTGTGCTTGTGCACAGATGCATGTCTATGTGTTTATGCATGTCTATATGTTGTATGCATCTGGTGGGTATGTACACAGATCTATGTGTGGATGTTGTCTGTGTCTATGTTGTATGTGTGTAGATGCATGTTGTATGTGTATAAATGTCTGTCTGTACGTACACTGTGTGTGTGCCTGGGCTGTGTATGTGTGCAGATGTATATCTCTGTGTAGATGTATGTTGTATGTGTATGTCTGGTTGTTTGCACGTGTAGATGTATGAGTCTGGGTTGTGTCTGAATGTACATGTCTGTGTGTAGATGTATGTTGTATGTGTACATCTGGGTTGTATATGTGTGTAGATGCATGTCTCTGTGTCCATGTATGTTGTGTGTGTCTGTGTTGTGTGTTGTATGTATGTGTGGGTACGTGTGCCTGTGTTGTGTCTGTGTGGAGATGTATGTTGTGGGTGTGTGCCAGGTTGTATATGTTGTATGCATGTGTAGGTACGTGTGTCTCTGTTGTGTCTGTCTGTAGACATTTGTCTCTGTATATATGTATGTATTTCTCTTTGCCATACTTCTAAGGATAAAATAAATGGTGACAGCAAGATCCAGCGATAGAGCAAGCAAGGCACTAAGATGACTTAAGGACTTGGTGTCTTCGCACAAGCTCCAGGAATCCACTGCAGCAGGAAGTTGGGCCACACAAAGGAACATTTCAAAGGCAGCTGCACTCTAGGATCCAATTGATATTCAGCCTTGGTTGGTGTTCATTCTCATGCAAAACATGCTAATGCCACGTTCCCAAGGAGACAGCTGCTTGCCCAGTTCCCAGAGGGGAGAGGGCCAGCAGGCTCCAAGCAGCAGAGGCTTCAGAGATCTGCAACATGGAGCCCGTGGCCCTGCCATTCTCCCTGGGTTGGCCGCCACTGAAGGAGATGGAGCACGAGGCTCTAAAACAGCACCTCAAAGCCAAACAGAACTAATCTGAAGGGCACAAACCTGCAGGAAGGGCCACCATCAATGTACTCAGTCACCCAACGTGCTATGACAGGACTGAAACCACTGTTAGGAAAAAAACAAACACTCTAGAGATGCTGTTGGCATTACTCCATTTTTGCTTCCACTGAGACAGCCAGCCCCGTGTCTGAATGCAAGGTTTCCTTCCACCTATGAGAGGTGGCAGTTTTATCTCCACATTCCATCTGTCCGTGATAAGCTCCCTGAAGACACTGGGCCCATTTTTCTGAGTCTCCTTGTGCTGCTCCTGCCTCCACACAGCCCTCAGGATGGCTGGTTCCTTCTCACATAGCCCTCAGTTCTCCCAGTCCTGCCCTGACATCACCCCACCTCCAGGTCACGCCCCAGCAAGGGGACTCTCTCAAATCATCCCATTGCTCACCTGCCTCCACGCTCCTCCCTGGGCTGAAAGCATCTCTACAGAGGGCAGGGAGCTGGGCTATTTCCTTCAGGGCCTGGCAGGCAAATATTTATTACATGCATTGTTATGCCTTCACTTGAACACAATGTAAATGCACTTGTTGCTTTCAATCACTTTCACTTTTTGTGCAGAATTGTAAAAGGGGAGAAGCTGCATTTTTTTCAAGACACCATGGTTAAGTTCTCCATAAAAGGACCTTGTGTATGAATGTTCCCAACACAACTAAACAGTTTTGAACGGCTCTGTAATCAATAATTCACCACTGTTTTCTGAATAGGGTTAACAATTATCTTTAGCAAGGAGGACGGGAAAATTTCCGAATCTTGCAGATGACTTAAGGAACACACACACACCGCAGCGTCCTCCTCACCTATTTTTTTTTTTTTTTTTTTTTTTTTTGAGACAGAGATAGGGTCTTGCTCTATTGCCCAGGCTGGAGTGCAGTGGCGTGATCATGGGTCACTGTAGCCTTGACCTCCCAGGCTCAAGTGACCCTCCTGCCTTAGTCTCTTGAGTAGCTGGGACCACACGTGTATGCCACTATGGCCTGGCTAGTTTTTAAATTATTTTGTAGAGATGGGGTTCACCATGTTGCCTACGCTGGCCTCAAACTCCTGGGCTCAAGTGATCCTTTTGCCTTGGCCTCCCAAAGCGCTGGGAGTATAGGTATGAGTCACTGCCACAGGCATCATAACTACTTTTGGTGTCAATGATGGGATAGGGATGCATTCTGATTTGCAGACACACAACACAGGTGCTGCTGAAATGCTGCCCTCAATGAACTCCAGTGTCTGAGTGCTTTCTAAAGTACAGGTTAAACATCTCTCTTCCGAAATGCTTGGGACCGGAAGTGTTTTGGATTTCCAACGTTTTTGGATTTTGGAATACTTACACATACATAATGAGACATCTCAGGGGTGGGACTCAAGTCTAAACCTGAAATTCATTTTGTTTCATATACACTTTATATATACATATAGCGTGAAGGTAACTTTATACAATATGCTTAATAATTTTGTGCATGAAACAAAGTTTGTATCCACCGAACCATCATAAAGCAAAAGTGTCAGTCTCTCGGCCACCCATGTGCACAATCTGTGGTTGTCTGGCATCTCCGTCATTCCGGACTCTGAATTTAAACGCTGCCAACAAGCCGTAATTTTCCTACACTTACTGATATATAAGCACTCAACAGTGAAAAGCACGACATGCCATCAATATAGTGAGAGAGGAATGTGTCCAGGGTAAGTAAGCAGCACAGCAATGGCACCGGAACACCCGCCTCAGCTGTCAGGCGCCAGCAACGGCAAACAGCAGCAGCTTGCCCGGTCTCTACCTGCTTTCTTACTGCAACCCGTCCCACGAGATCAGCTGTGGAATTTTTCATTTGTGGCATCATGTTGGTGCTCAAAAACTTTTGAACTTTGGAGCATTTAGGATTTCAGACCTTCTGATTAGGGATGCTCGAGCTGTGGTAGCTGCCTGTGACTTGAGGTTTCCCCGGGCATACACATCCGATCGGGATCCATCACGTGCCAGCTATGTGACGTCGGGCAGGCAACTACACCCCAGGAAGCTGCCTCTCCTGTTCCAGGTGATCACAGGCCACATCGCATAGGATGGCGGTGAGCTAGCAGCAGATAAAGGCCCTGGTGTGGGAGAGGGAGTTGCGTAGGCTTCCTACGAGCGAGGCACCTGCTGAGCACCTAAGGCCAAAGCATCAGTCTGTGATGGGGCAGACCTTGACACAGGCCTCCGTGACACCAGCACCATACAACCTTCTTCCCAAAGCATAACACCATGCAACACACCCAACCAATTAGATGGGAAGGGCACCCCTGCAGCCACCAAGCCAGCCGGCGAGGGGTATAAAAGGTGCCAAGAGAGCTCTGGGCAATGGCACTGCCTCATTTTTACAATGAAGAGACAGAGTGAACACACTTCCCGTGGATAATGACATTGAGGTGTTTCCTCCTTTCATTTACATATTCTGCAAAAGGCTAACTTATGCCATATACAAACATATTACACACAAGCATATCGTCAAGAATAGCAATGGATAGGGCAGTAACTGTGGTGGCCCAAGAGTCCTCCTTGAAAAGGTATGCTACAAAGCCAGGATCTGGGACCGGAGCTGTGTGCACAGAGCACAATTATCTCATGGGACAACTGGGGTAGGGCCCAGCATTGCTGCTTCCAAACAGAGCCAGGTTTCCACGAGCATGGAACGTGGAACGCTCAGTAACTCAAACACCAACTCAAGCTCAACACTGACAGTTTGAGGTTATCATTTAGAAAGCACTCCTTCATTGGTTGTGGGCATAAATAGAAGGGATTCTGTAAAGCATAGAATTTTTATCAGGAATAACAGGTAGCTGGTCTGCCCTTCAGCCTGGTGAGGTGTATCAGACGCTGCCAAGCAGGTGTTCGCACACTGAAGAACAACGGCGCCACCAGGCCTCAGAATGCGGGTCAGGCAGCTGAGAGCTGGCACACCCGTGCCATTCTGAGCACAAGTTTCCTGAACGAGTTCCTGGTGTCTCCACTGTCCTTCTCAGGCCCTGGGCAGCTCTTACAGACACACACCCTTGGGGAGGTGCAGGTGGAAAGCTCTTTTGTCAACACAGCACCCCATAAAGGCCGGATGAGGTAGAAAAAGGAGACAGTGGGGAAGGCGATGGAGCCCAACAGAGGCAAGAAACCAACCAAGCGACCAACCAATCAATGCAGAGATGTATTAGAAACATTTTAAACAGTGTGAATACCTGGGAACAATGGCACCAAAAACTCTTTCCTTAGCCATACCAGTTTACCAGGCTGAGCGCAATGGCTCACACCTATAATCCCAGTGCTTTGGGAGGCCAAAGTGGGAGGAATTCAAGACCACTCTGAACAACATAGCAAGACCCAGTCTCTACAAACAAACAAACAAACAAACAAACAAACAAACAAACAAAAGCCAGGTATGGTGATGCATGCCTGCAGTCCCAACTACTCAGGAGGCTGAGGTGAGAGAATCGCTTGACCCTGGGAGTTCAAGGTTGCAGTGAACCATGATCACACCACTGCACTCCAGCCAGGGTGACAGACGGAGACCCTGTCTCTAAAAACAGATGAAAAAAGCCTGGGTGTGGTGCCTCGTGCCTGCAATCCCAACACTTAGGGAGGCCAAGGCAGGAGGATTGCCTGAGGCAAGGAGTTTGAGACCAGCCTGGGCAACAGAGCAAGACCCTGTCTCTACAAAAAATTGAAAAACCATCCAGGCATGCTAGTGTGCACCTTTAGTCCCAGCTACTCAGGAGGCTGAAGCAGGAGGATTGCTTGAGCCCAGGAGTTGGAGGCTGCAGTGAGCTATGATCATGCCACTGCACCCCAGCCTGGGTAACAGAGTGAGATTTCTGTCTCTAAAACACAAAAAAGAAATACTAATTTACCGTAGGACTTCCCAGACTGTGAGCACCAGCAAGCTAGAGGCTGTTTGGTTGTCCTTTGCAAGCCCAGCTTTCAGTCATAAAAACAACATTTGCCCAATGAACAGAGAGAGCTAGTGATGACAAAGGACAGTTGTTCTCACAGGCTCTGCTACAACTTTTGTGTCCTGTGGAACCACCTTCAGGGAGGACAACAGCCCTGAACCATCCTTAAGTCAGTCATTTCTCTACTGCCACATCTCTGCTGAAGCTGCTCCCTGTATGCCAGGATTCTAGTGCCGTGTGGGGAAAGCAATTACTCTAGAAAGTCAGATGAATTAGTGTTTCTTTAGTGTCTTCACAGATGGATAAAAAGGTCTGCTGCTTCCTTTGGGTTTTATTTGTGCTTGCAGGGACTTGGATGGCAAAGAGTAACAAAGTTGAATTAGAGAGGCTGATAAATCACTTGTGGTTAGGAAGGGGAGGAGACAGAGATTAAAAGAGAAATCCAAAGCACAGATGATCCAAATCATAGTTACAGGCACTGATTTCTCGAGGGGTTAATGCCCAATAACAGAACCTGCCTAGATTTGGAGATTATAATGTGGGATGGCCCCTCAAGTATCGGACCCTGAGTATGTCTTCAGCACACACATTTTGAGGATCTGTTCCAGGCTTCTATTGTCTCTGTGCCTGGAGAGCCTCATTCTTGGTTCCAGAAAGTCAGCCCTGGGAGCTGGGCTCTCCTGCCTTGATGAGAGGGCCAGGCCTGGGCAGAGGTGGGAAACAGCAAGGGCTGGCATGCCTGCAAACCTGTGTTTCAGGGAAAGCCCTCCAAGCAATGTGGATGTTGAGCCAGCCCTGGGAATCTCTGCTTTACAGGAACTCTCCCTCCAGAACTCCCAACCTCCCACTTTCCTATCCACTTCCTTTAGATATTCAAAGCTATTCCTGAAGTTTTCATCGCTGGCTTGGCATACCCCTCTCAAATGAAATTACTCTCATCTGTGAAAATGGTAAGATTGAGTGCACCCCCCCACCCCCACCCTCTTCCAGGCCTGGAGGGACTGATCCATGTTCCTCCAGCCAGAAAGGCTTCTTGAACCCTGGGCCAGTTCATCTCTGCTAACTGTAACAACTTCAAAAGACAGCTTGTGGAGGTCCACTCTGGTTTACATATGTACCACTGCTTCCAGTAGCAACTAAAAAGAGGCCAGAAAAGTTATAAAATCATAGGTTTTACAAATTCATCAGACTCCCCACACACATGTAAAAAGTCTCCCCATCCCCTCTCCCTTAGTGTTATCTTCACAGTGCTTTCAAAATGAGCAATTAAAGACATGTGGGTTTTAAAAATTAGTATTTGTCTTACCTTCTAGACCTGGAGTTTGCAAACTAGAAATGAAGGCCCAACTCTCTACTGCCTCCTGGTTTTGTAAACGAAGTGTTATTGGAACACACACATGTCCCTCATTAACAGCTGAGGACACCTACATGAACTCAACTCCGGAAAGTCTCAAGCCCTTCACAGGAGAGAAAAGATCATGGCCTCTGAGTCCTAGTGAAACTGTGTGAGGAAGGAGACGCTCACACACCTGCCCTGCGACCCAGCCAGTCCGCCACTCTCAGAGAAACAACTCTCATCCAAGAGAAACAACACAAGCCCTCATTCATGCTGGCCAAACACTGCCCACCTACTGGTGAGTGGATCAACCAGTGGTGCTGTATTCACAGAAGGGAACACTAGCCAGTAATTTAGAAAAACTACCGAGACACAGCAATGAGAATGGGTCCCAGGGGCATGACCCTGAATGAAGGGTCAGCTGCCAAAGAATGCACAAGAAGCAGGGTCCAGTTTACATGAAGCCCAAGAAAAGGCAACACTCACTAGGGTCACACATCAGGGAGGGATGGTTGTGGGGCAGGGTTTCATTGGGAAGAGTACAAAGGAGCTTTCTGGAACTTACTGTTTTGACTATGAGGTGTATAAAGTTATCAAAACCAGCCAGGCACAGTGGCTCATGCCTAGAGTCCCAGCAACTTGGGATGCCTAGGCAGGAGGATCAGTTGAGGCCAGGAGTTCGAGACCAGCCTGGGCAACATAGCAAGATCTGGTACCGAAAGAAAAGTTTTTTAAAAAATTAGCCAAGTATGGTGGCATGCACCTATAGTCCCAGCTACTCGGAAAGCTGAGGCGGGAGGATCACTTGAATCCAGGAGTTCAACAAAGCACTGAGTCATGACTGTGTCACTGCATGCCAGCCTGGACAACAGAGAGAGACCTCATTTCTAAAAAACAAACAAAGAAGTCCCAACAATTCCTTTGAAACTCCTTCCTTCAAACAAATGGAGCTTGTTAGAAGTAGGCCGGACTCTGATTCCTTTTGAACAAGCAAAATATGGCAGAACTCACATGTTCACTACAACATGAACTATTGTGAATAGTTCACTTGTGTGAACTATGTATACTGTGAATGCCAAGGCATGGAAGCCACCTAAGCAGACATTGACAGATGAGTGAATAAAGAAAATGTGATGTGTGCATATAGAGGAATAGAAAATACTTAAAAAGGAGGGAAATCTTGCCATTTGTGACAACATGGATGAGCTACAGGACATTACGCTAAGTGGGACAAGCCAGGCACAGAAAGACAAGTGCCACACGGTCCCACATACGTGAAGAATTTTAAACATTCAAATAGAATGAATGGTGGTTGTCAGGGGATGGGGGAAGGGGAAACAGGGAGATTGGTGAGAGGGCACAAAGTTTCAATTACACGAGATGAATCAGTCCCAGAGACCTACTGCACAGCACAGCATAGCATCTGTAGTTAATAATTATGTATTGTACATTTACAAATTTGATAAGAGGGTAGATCTTATCAATGACAACAACAAAAAAGAGGGTTGACAGGGTGGGAGAAAACTTTTAGAGGTGATGGATCCATTTAAGGCACTGATTGTGGTAATGATTTCACAGGCATATAGATACTTATCTCCAAATTCATCAAGTTGTATACATTAAATATGTACAGCCTTTTGTATGTCAATCATACCTCAATAAATTGGTTTAAAAATGTACGGCAGAAGTGTGTGACTTCTGAGACCAGACCACACAGGCATTGCAACTTCCTCCTTCCTCTCTCCTGAGGATAACTCACAGTGGGGAAGCCAACTACCACGTTGTGAGGACACTCAAGCAGCCCTATAGGGAGATCCATGTGGGGAGGAACTGAGGCCTCCTGCCAACAGACATATGGGTGCCCTCTTGGAAGCGGATCCTCTAGCTCCAAGCAAGCCTTTGGAAGACGGCTGTCCCGGCCCACGTGTTGACTGCAATCTCAGGAGATGCTGAGCCACAATAACCCAGTTAACCTCCTCCCTAACCCTCAGAAAGTGTATGAGATAATAAATGTTTAGTGGTGCTGAAGCCACCAAATTGGTGGATGATTTGTTATGCAGCAAGGTAACTAACACAATTATTCTACTCTTTATGCTGTAATGATCAAGTGATCTGTGGCTAGCTTTTTGTTTTCAATGTATACACAGGGAATTTTGAGGAGTAGGAAGCAGACCAGAAATAAAACTCATAAACACATCAGAGTATCCACTTCTAAAAATTGGATATGGATATAATCGGTACCCTGAATTTCATGCCAAGATTCCCAACAATTGCTCATAGCACATTAGCTGACTTTTTTTTTCATTACTATATTTCTTTAGATTAAAAGAGAAAAAAAATCATACCTGAATCTCTGTGATAAATACTATCTTACTGTAGCAGACATTTTCATTTACCTCAATAATAGTTTTAGAAGCATCTGGGTTGTGTAATATTTATAAGGTATGATCTATTATTGACAAAAGCTTAAAGCTACTAAGGTCTGGGCAGAGGTAACAAGCAATGTATGAATTTGGGTTCACCTTACACCTTGTTCCCTACACCTACATGCTCTTCTGAGCCACAAATGTGTGTGTGAATTGTGTGTGTGAATTTCTAGACATCTAGGATGGATCTAGGAGGTGTTCATATTACCGAACACTTTCACCTGTACTCTTTTCACCTCCACAACTCTATCGGGGTATCAGTCACAGACCATAAAACCCAATGACTTGAGAGGTACTGTCTGATGAGTTGTAGTGAGCTAAGATGTCTGTCTGATGAATTCTGGTGAGTTGAGATATACTGTCTGATGAGCTGTAGTGATTTGAGATGTCTGTCCGACGAGCTGTAGTGATCTGAGATGTCTGTCTGATGAGCTGTAGTGATCTGAGATGTCTGTCCGACGAGCTGTAGTGATCTGAGATGTGTCTGGCCCGCATGAGCTGTAGTGATCTGAGATGTCTGGTTCAGACAGCCATGATCCTGGTGGTCGTCCAGCTGAGCTGCAGCAGCCTATATGCCCTGTCCCAAATGAGCTGCAGTGACCGAGATTCTTGTCTGATGAGTCAAAGAGCTGAGATGTTCGTTTGATGAGTTGTAGTGAGTTGTCTGACGAAGTTGTAGTGGGATTTTGTCTGTCTGATGAGCCAGTGATTTGGAGATGTCTGTTTGATGAGTTGCAGTGAGTTGTCTACTCCAGGGTTGTATGATCAAGTCTGTCTGATGCGCCTGTAGTGGTTGAGATGTCGCTCCGATGAGCTGTAGTGAGCCGATGTCTGGGTCTGATGGGCTGTAGTGACGGATGTCTGTCTGATGAGCTGTAGTGGACCGAGATGTCTGTCTGATGAGTTGGTGAGAGCTGCCCATGGCCGCAGTGAGTTGAGATGCCCTGCCCTACCTATGCATGCCTGGTGGTTCCCAAATCTCTGTTTTGATTCGCACTCTTTGAGACCCTCCCCAAGGAAGCCATTCCTGTTCTGAAGATCCAGTGAAATGCGGGGCCGGGCATGGTGGCTCATGCCTGTAATCCCAGCACTTCGGGAGGCCGAGGGGGGGCAGATCACGAGGTCAGGAGATCAAGACCATCCTGCCCAACATAGTGAAACCCTGTCTCTACTAAAAATAGAAAAATTAGCTGGGCATGGTGGCGGGCGCCTGTAGTTCCAGCTACTCGGGAGGCTAAGACAGGAGACTCACTTGAACCGGGGAGGCGGAGGCTACAGTGAGCCAATATCGCGCCACCGCACTCCAGACTGGCAACAGAGCGAGACTCCGTCTCAAAAAAAAAAAAAAAAGCAACCTCCTCCATGAAACATTTCCTGGACCCGTTGACACAGAAATGCCTTTCTTCTCTGAACTTGCACAGTACTGAATCTCTACCTGTTGATTCCTAGACAGTACTTCACCATTCTGTGGTATTTTCATTTAGTATCTCTCCTCCTGGCTGAAATGACTGTGCTCACTCCTGCCTAATCTACCTCTGTATTCCAGGTCCAACACAATGCCTGGCACAAAGCAGGTTGCAGCAAAAGCTCACTGAGTCAACAGGAAAGAAGGAATGAAGAAACAAAGGAAGGGAGGAGGGAAGAGAGAGGAAAGGAGCAGAAAGCAAAGCAGGCAACCTGATGTGCTCAGGCCTTCTGACTCCCATGCTCCTTAGCCATTCACATTTATGTTGTGGTCTGAATGCCTGTGCCCTGTCTCCCAAATCCGTAAGTTGAAATCCTAACTCCAATGGGATGGGATTAACAGGTGGAGCCTTTGGAAGGTGATGCAGTCAGGAGGGTGAAGCCCTCATGAATGGATTAGTACCCTCATAAGAAGTACTCAAGGATGGCATTGTGGCTCATGCCTGTAATCCCAGCACTTTGGGAGGCCAAAGTGGGAGGACTGCTTGAGGCCGGGAGCTTGAGACCCTCCTGGCCAACATAATGAGACTCCATCTCTACAAAAACAAACAAAATTAGCCAGGCATGGTGGTACATGCTTAAAGTCCCAGCTACTCAGGAGGCTGAGGTGGGAAGATTGCTTGGGCCTAGGAGTTTGGGAGTTTGAGGGTGCAGTGAGCTGTGATTGCACCACTGCACTCCAGCCTGGAGTGACAGAACCTGTCTCAAAAAAAGAAAAGATAGGCGAGAGAGCTTGCTTCCTCTCTCTGCTCTCCCTCATGTGAGGACACAGGTAGAAAGTGCCATCTATGAACCAGGAATCCACAGGCCAGCACCTTAACATTGGACTACCAGCCACCGGAAGAACCGTGAGCAATAAATGTCTGTTGTTTAAGCCTCCCAGTCTATGGTCATTTGTTGAACAATTTATATATTATCTTCACTATTAATACAGGACAAACTCCTTCAAGGAAGGTTCTGTCTGTGCCTGCTTCAACTTTGCATGCAGCACAGCACCCGACCTCGGGAATGCTAATTGTTAACCAGGGAGATGACATACTGATGTCACCTGAAGACCTGTCCACAGAGACTGCAGTTCTTCTGATCCTAGCGGTGATTAAAACATAGGGGCAAACAAACAGACAAACAAAATCCCTTAGACTTCCAGTGTGCTGGAGCTGAAGGGCCTAGGAAAGGATTCCATCCTAAGTGAGAGGTGGACAGCCCCAGCTCCACTCCAGAGCCATGTCCCAACTCTCCTCTTCCACTGTAACGTCACATTTCCACAATTACTACAGAAATAGATTCTGGTAGGCTCACTTGCCCGGTAAGAACAATATGAGGTCACTAAGTTTTTCTATAAAACAATGACTGTAATAACAATATTGGCCGGGCCTGGTGGCTCATGCCTATAATCCCAGGACTTTGGGAGGCCGAGGCGGGCGGATCACAAGGTCAGGAGTTCGAGACCAGCCTGGCCAATATGGTGAAACCCTGTCTCTACTAAAAATACAAAAAAACATTAGCTGGGCTTGGTGGCGCATGCCTGTAATCCCAGCTACTCGGGAGGCTGAGGCAGAAGAACTGGTTGAACCTGGGAGGTGGAGGTTATAGTGAGCTGAGATTGCGCCACTGCACTCCAGCCTGGGTGACAGAGCGAGACTCCATCTCAAAAACAACAACAACAACAACAGAAAAGAACCACAATATACGGTCAGGGCTGCGGCTCACTGCAATCCCAAAAGAATTTCGGGGAGCCTATGCATGATCACAAAGGTGGAGTCGGCGATCACACAGTGAAACCCCGCTCTACTAAAAATACAAAAATTAGCCGGCCGCCGTGGTGGGTTTGCAGTCCCACAGCCACCAGGCTGAGGCAGGAGAATGGCGGAACCCGGGAAGCGGAGTTTGCAGTGAGCCGGAAAGATCGCTACGACCACCCAGCCTGGGCGAGCAGCGAGACCTCGGCCTCAAAAAAAAAAAGAACCACAATATTAACTGGTGACTTATAGTTTTTGGTGTTCAACGGTTTCTACATATATTATGTATCCCTATTTACTTTGATCTATGTATACCTTAAATGATGAAATGTTTAGAAGTGTCTCACGCAGGAAAACAAACACACAACTTGAGTATCAAAAGGAACATAAAAACATCACAGTGAGAGCAAATGTAAACAAAAAGCAGAAAGGCACAAGCAGGGGCAAGCACCCTTATGCAAAGAGCAGACCGGACCCTAGAACGTACAGAGGTCCTACGGTTGTGCTTCCAATAGGACCACGAGTTTCCCGTCAACCAGAGCAAAAGAAGTGAACTATGATGAGTTAGCGTTGTCGGAAAGCCGGCCATTTCTTAATTTTTCCACAGAGACAATTTTCCTACCAGCCTTCCGAGATGGATGTCTACACCTCCTAGGGAATTCATGCTGACAGAGCTCCTGGTGGTTACACCTTCTGCAGCACATATGGTAACAAGAGACCAGTAATGGCAATGCACAACTACCAGAAGCCAGTAGCCACCAAAAGGCAGAACTGGCCACACAGAGGCTCCAGGTGCAAGGGTGACAACACTAAAATTCAACACACTTGTGTGTCCAAAAAGTCGAACTCTAACCACCCACTAACATCTGGAAGGCACACAGCACACGGCAGGGATGTATCTGCAACCTAAACGACAATAATAAAGAAAGGGCTCATCTTCAGTAGGAAAATGAACATGCCCTGAAGAGTAATGTACAAAAAAAAAACCACAAATGGCCACTCAGTACACCAGAAAAGTCTGACTTTGCTAGTCCCTGAAGAAATGCAAGTTAAAAATGAAATAACTTTTTTGCCTATCAAACCACAGAATTTTAAATATGTCTAATATTGACAAAGTTTTGGGAGAAGTAGGACTGCCCTGGACGATCGGTGCCTAGAGTGTAAATAGTAAGCACACACTTTTTGGAGGGCAACATGGTGATATTTTCTAATGCCTGCCTAGCAACTCCATGCCTAGAATTGTATCCCAAGGAAATCAACACAGAAGAGCACAAGCATTTCACTGCAGATATCTGCTGCAGTATTATTTACAACTGTCAAACACCAACAGCAGCCCTAAATGTCCACAGTATGGCTACAGGGTTGTTAGATTTTAGAATGTCATGCACTATACACATACAAGTTACAGAAAAAGGCAGCTTACATACAGTATGTGTAATATAATTGCATGTGTAAAAACATATATTTGCAAGGACTTCAAAGCAGATACACTTCCATGTTCCACAGTGGAGACTCTGGGTGATAGGATTGAGGGTGATTTGTAATATCTTCACTCTGCTTCCCAGAACTTCTACATATTCTTAATAAAAAGGTTTTAATTAGCAAAATTGATTTTTAAAATAGGAAATGTTAATAAAAACTATGTATCACAGCCTTGAAAGCTATAATCTCAGATTAGTATAAAACCTCATTCTCAAAAACATATGTGAAGCTCACAAAATCAGGAGTAATTTTGAATTTTGGGTGGCCCTGTGGTAAGATATAATAAAAACTAGTTAGAATAGCATATCAGCTTCATAAATTAAGAGAAAATCTCAACCTTCCTTTTATCGCAATTGCATGTGACCCCAAATTGTGGAAACCTCCCATCTCAGATTATTGCCTGCCTATCATCTAACTCAGCTGAATTAGAATCAGAAATGGACTGTTTATCCAATAGGCTTCAGATATTTGTTGTACACGACGTAACTTTATATGCATAATTACTATAGAAAACGTGTGTAGTACATATATGTGTATGGGTATGTACATATGTGTACACACACACACACGTCTATAAACGTTGAAAATTTCCCTAGAATTTCTAGGTTTTTTTTTTTTTTTTTCCCACCCTTAATGGCCTCCAAGTACATTTAAGGGTCCAACGGCCAGATTTTTTTTAACAGAATAATTTTATAACAAATTTCATGCAAGTTATACCCAAGAGTACCTTGTCAGTGAGTGGCTTTATGAGGCACTACCACAAGAAGACCGAAGTAGGTTTAGCTGTCAAGGGCATTTCCGTCAACAAAGCCCTGTTGGCAGAAAATGGAGTTTGCTGACAGAGCTGATTTTATTTGTAAATGGATATCAAAGCGATTACACCTGTGCATGTATCTCATATATATTCATATGCTTTTGTTCCTGGAAACAATGATGGCAAATGAGCAAAACAGTGCAGCCACAAATCACCCCACAGAGCTGGAAATATGACTGAAGGGAAATTTGAGTCCCTGGCTTCTCTCCCTAAGAACCAAAAATGACTACAGCTGGAAGGTACCTTGGAAATAATTTAATCTTCAAGATCAAGGTAATGGTAAAAATAAAAAACAAACAATTTTAAAATAAGAAATAATTTAATCTGTGCCCCTTATTTTATTGACGAAGAAATGGAAGGTCAGAATGGTTAGGTGGCTTCGCAAGCCACAACAATGCAGGCTGAGGAGCACACATGCTGTCTCCGCCTGGTTGACGGGTTTCTGTACTTCACCCCCAGAAGTCCAAACTGAAATTCCTTCTCACTGCACTGGCAGCACACTAGATAAGGGATGTGAAAGTTACAAAGAGAATAACTGGGAATTCTGGGGCCAGTTCTACATTCAGCCTTACCTGGAGGACCTTGGCCCGTTAGTCCGCAGGAGCCCACCAGACTGAAAATCAGCCATGCTGCCCCACGAGGGCTTCTTCACTAACTGGCTGTGAGAATCCGGTCACCCCACCCCCAGTTTGCTTCATTATAAAATCAAGACGGTACCCGCATAGTAGGACCCAAGGTATACATGTGAAGAGGCACTGTGAACTTTCAGGAATTTTAAATAAGGAGTCTGCAAATATGTTTTAAAGGTAAACAAGTAAATAACTCTAGGACCTCTTCAGACATCCAGGGATGTCTACAAGCCTTCCAGAAATGACCCAACTATCTTACTTGCTCTTGGAAAAGCCAGCTGGAAATCAGTGCCCGAGGACAGGGGAAAGATGGGTGGATACAAGACAGCTTCTTCCCACTGCTCCCCCACCCTGGTCTTCTTAAAAATGCAATGCACATAAGAGGTAAAAAATTAAACGTAGTGTAAAGTAAATGTATTCCAAAGGCCATATAAAATATTCCCTTCCTTCCTCAACCTCCAAAATCCAAAGGCAGACTCTGGAAGAGCAGCCAGCCCATGCAAAAAAAGCAGCAGCCAGCGTGCACTCACCAGGGTCATTAGTCCCCCCGGCTGGGCAACAGAGCCTTCTGCAGCCTATATGCTTGACACCAACATGTATGGTTATTCCTAGCACTCTGTAAAAAACCACTTCTGTGTGTGTTGTTCATGCCTCTGTAGATGAGAATTCCCCTGCAATTTTTTTCCTTAAGAGGTATGGTGTTGGTTTGGGTGGTGGGGGGGGCGTGGGGCGCGGGGGGAGGCAGAGACAGAAACAGAAAGGGACAAAGTATAAAATGCTTTTGCTACTATGTGCGACAAAAGAAAGAAATGTGCCTCTGCCACCCATGCAATACTTTTCTGCAATAAAATAATAATAAATACTTGTAGAGTATGACCTCAAAGGTTCTATTCTGTAATGAAAAGAAATATGCCAACCATTCATCAACTTGGTACCAAATCTTCAGTTTTTTTATATGATACATTAAAATATTATTTTCCACTCATATTATAAATCTTAAGACCATCTACAAGGCAGTAGGCTGTTTAGTTGTAAGCATTACCAGGTAGATTTCCAAAAGCCTTTCTTCAAACTCCTTTGCCTTTTTACCTTTCAACTAGCACAACCGCTAAAAACATGTATTTCAAAATGACACCTACTCATGTGAGTCAGTAAATGCAGACCAAAGAGAGAGTCTGTGTGTGCACACGTACTTATGCATCAATTTCCCTGTAAAAATGGCATCGACCCTCTGCACACACAAAAGCTTCCTTTAGTAAAGCAAAAGCATTCCAACCATTTAGAAATATAGCCAAAACTAATCATCTCTTTCTTTTATCACAACATAAAAGGGAGGAAAAAGCGCACATATAGTAAAACCCTTAAACTGTCACAATCACACCAAAGAGGAAAATAAAAGAATTGGAAAATGCTAAGAACCATGGTGATTCCATTTTCTCTATTTAAATTATCTCACTGCAATTAGCAGGCTATGTGCAAAACACTCAGTGAATATTTCTCATGACTAAACATGCACACCTGATTTCGCCGCTTTTTTTTTCATTTGGATGTAGCTGACTCACCATTTTTTCTCAATGTCCACATTCAATGCCTGAGTAGTGGGAATGCCTGTTTCTTACTGCTACTGAAAAAGAAAAGGCAAACAAGGCAGACAAGTCTTCATGCGATGCTGGCGTCCTGCAGCCAGCTCCCTCAGGGAACCCATCTGCAGAACTCACACGGAGCAAGGGTCCCACATACCAAGGGCTGCAGTCCCATCAGTGCAGATGCTGGCTCTACGGCTTCCAGCCTAGAACACGGTGTTAAGAGCACTGCCTTCCAGTTCCAATGTGCTTTCAGCTAACTGTGAATCCCAAGCTGCAACGATTGCATGCATCCACAAGCACACATGCAGCACCGGCGAGCATACCCTCGCACATCTGTGTATGCCTGCAGAGCTCGAGCTGGAGTCTGCACTCTGATTTGCATTATTTCTCATCTTCAGGCAAAAGAATAAACAATGAGAACACATTCGCCGACCTCGCCAGACCTTACCCACAGCATTGTGAGCTGACAAGCAACCTGCTTTTCAAGATAGCAGAACAAAAGAGCCACTGGGAACTACAAACCCCTAACAAACGGCGCAGGCGTCCTGAAACCAGTCCCATCTGGGACGAACTGCCCCGAGAGCAAATGCAAGGGTCCCTTACCCGGCTCTGCTTACCGCGCTGGATGGGAGCTTGCCCAGCTGTGAAGGCAGCGATGTGCTTCAGGGACCTACAGCCCGCCTCTGCTGCAGCTCTCCTCCTGCCTACTGAATGGAGTCCTAAAGCCAAGCTCACAACAGCTGGCCTGTCTGTGCCTGCTGTCTTGTTGATGGGCAAGCTCACGCAGGCTCCGTCAACCTTCACCTCCACGGCTCAAGGCTCCGCTTGCATTTCCCATCACTTCATCAGCAACTCCTCGCCTCAGTGGGGAACATTTCTAACACTTCAGTGCTTAAACCCCAAAAGTCTTGTACTTTAAAACCCCAAAAGGTTTGGGGGGCAGTCTTCCTTTGTGTGTGTGTATGTGTGTTCGGAGACAGGATCTTGCTCTGTCTCCCAGGCTGGAGTGCAGTGGTATGATCACGGCTCACTGTAGCCTCCAACTCCTGGGCTCAAGAGATCTTCCTGCCTCAGCCTCCCAAAGTGTTGGGATTACAGGTGTGAGCCACTGTGCCCAGCACTTATTATATTTTAACGGGGAAATATAGAAAGCCTACTGCACTGATGTTACAGCTTTCTCTATTTAGTGATGTTAGGTAATCCTATAACACATGTGACACACAGTTCAACTCCACAACCATAAGGAGGCAAAAGAAAACATTCAACAGCCTATTCTATGTCCATATATTCTTGGGTTGGTTACACACTCATTAGGAATGTAACCCATCAAGCAACTAACAAGTGTTTCCGGAAGTTTGAGTGTGTGCAAGGCACTCAGGGAAGAAGACAAAGGCAGGATGGACCTGACTTTCCCAATTCACCATTTCACAATGATCTGTATTTAAAGTCCCTGCGCCCCACCTCCCTCCTAATGCAGCCCCAGACCTCAGCACCACAGCCCCTCCAGGAAGCAGCGTTGCCAGGTGCTGCGCCTCACAGCCCTATCCCACCCTCCCTCATCCTGGGCTTAGCCACCAGGACAGAGTTTCTCTTTCCAACCTGCTCCTGTCAACTTCTTCTACATTCATAGCAGTTACTTCCAACTCTTGCTCATTTCTCCAAATAACATATGCTGCTTTGCAGCATATACTGTACCACTGCTATTTCAGATTTTTTATTTTTGCATGTCGACACTTGACCTTAGGCACTGTGCTGATTCATTAATGTTATATCCCTTAAGCAAGTAAGTAAGTCTGCGAGCAAGGTTGCTCTGCACATCCCCATGATCCAGGGCTGTGAGCTCAGCAAGCTTGGGGGGGACCTGACACACTTACACTGAGAAGCAGAATGAGGATTCGAGCCTGTGTCTTCGACTCCAAAGCCCACGTTCTTTCCAGTACTTTTCATCTTCATGTACTACTTTACCAAGTACATGTTCCTGTCTCTAAGAGAGGGTGCCATTCACCCTGGGCCATCTCTTTTTCTCAAATGCTCAACACATACTGCCAGGCCACATACGGAACAGCAATCAGTTGATGGCTGATTAAATATTTTATTACAGGGCTGGGTGTGGTGGCTCACACCTATAACCACAGCACTTTTGGGAGGCTGAGGCAGGAGGATTGCTTGAGCCCAGGAATTGGAGACCAGCCTGAGTAACATGGCAAGACACCATCTCTACATAAAAATTTGTAAAAAATAAATATTTCATTACACTTTTTTTTTTTTTTTTTTGAGATGGAGTCTCACTCTGTCACCCAGGCTGAAACGCAGTGGTGTGATCTCAGCTCACTGCAACCTCCACCTCCCGGGTTCAAGGAATTCACCTGTCTCAGCCTCCCGAGTAGCTGAGATTACAGGTGCATGCCACCATGCCCAGCTAATTTTTGTATTTTTATTAGAGACGGGGTTTCACCATGTTGGCCAGGCTGGTCTCAAACTCCTGACCTCAGGTGATACGCCCACCTCAGCCTCCCAAAGTGCTGGGATTACAGGCGTGAGCCACTGCATGTGGCCAGGGTCTTGCTGTGTGGCCCAAGCTGGTCTCAAACTCCTGGCTTCAAGCAATCCTCCTGCCTCAACCTCCCAAAGTGCTTGGATTACAAGCATGACCCATTGCGCCTGGCCAGCATCTCATTTTAGAATGGGTTTAGATTACTAAAAAATTGCAACAGGCGGGAGAGAGCTCCCATATGCCCTCTACCCGCTTCCCCCTATTATTAACATCTGACTTACTATGGGGTGTGTTTGTCATAGTTAATGAATCAATATTGGTACATTAATATTAACTAAAGGTCACACTTTATTCCAATTTTCTTTTTACTCAATGTTCTCCTTCTGTCCTTGAACCTCATCCAGGTACTGCATCATACTCAAGCCTGCTTCCTCAGACTCCTTTTGCTGTGAGGGTGCTATAGCTTTAGACTGAACATTTGTGCCCCCCACTCTCAAATTCCTATGTTGAAATCTAACCCCCAGGTGATGGTGTTAGGAGGTGGGGCCTCTGGGAGGTGATGAGGTCATGAGGATGGAGCTCTTGTGAATGGGATTAGTGCCCTTATAAAAGGGACCCCTCAGAGCTCCCTCTCCCCTTCCACCATGTGAGGACGCAGCAGAGAGACAGCCATTTGTGAGGCAGAAAGCACCTTCACCAGACACCGAATCTACCAGTGCCTCGATCTTAGACTTCCCAGCCTCCAGAACCGTGACAAATATATTTCTGCTGTTTATAAGTCATATAATCTTAGGTATTTTATTATAGCAGCCTGAATAGGCTATGATAGTTTCTCAGGCTTTCCTTGTTTTTGATGACCTTAATAGTTTTGAAGAGGTCTGTTCCGGCATTTTGCAGCATGTCTCTCAATTGGGAACTGTCTGATGTGTTTTTATGATTAGCCTGGGACTTCTGGGAGAGAGACCACAGAAGTGAAGTGCCACTGTCATTCTATGATATCAAGGGGCATACTGTCAACATGACTTACCTGTCAACGTTGACCCTGATCAATTGGTGAAGTCGGTAGACACCGGTTTCTCCACTGTGACGTTCCTCTCCTCGGCCCCCCTTGCCACACTGTACTCTTTGGAGGGAGCTTACTGTTGGCAGCCCACACTGAGTGTGGGGAGCTATGCTCCACCTCCTTAAGGGCAGAGTAGCTACATAAAGTATTTGCAATTTTCTGCACAGCAGATTTCTCTATTCTTCATTTGTTAATTTATTCAACCATTCCATGTTATCAGTCTGGGCTGTGGATTCATTTTATATATTGGATTATAATCCACTACTAATTAATTTTGCTGCTTAACTTGTTCTGCCTTTGGTCACTGTTGGCTCCTGTGTCCCTATGACATATCCACACTGTTGTCACTGCTGGGTTTACTTATGGGTGTATTTGAGCACTTATTTTCTGGCACTATAAGATACTCCAGGCTCATCTTGTACAGTTCCTGCCCCAACCCTAGACTCAGCCATTCCTCTGAGGAGCCCTGGTTCCTTTTATTGGAGAAAAGCCTTAGAAAACAAGATCTGCATGCTGGCTGTGCTCTAGGAATCCTGTTTTTTCATTTTTGTTTATTATTTATTTATTTAGTTATTTATGTATTTATGAGAGAGGGTCTCACTGTCACCCAGGCTGGAGTGCAGTGGCACCATCATAGCTCACTGCAGCCTTGACCTCCTGGGCTCAAGTGATCCTCCCAACCCAGCCTCCCAAATAACTGCAACTACAGGTTGCATCACCATGCCCAGCTAAATGTTTTTTGTACAGACGGGGTCTCACTATGTTGCCCAGGCTGGTACTGAACTCCAGGGCTCAAGCAATCTTCCCAGCCTCCCAAAGTGCTGGGATTATAGGCATGAACCCCTGTGCCTGGCCTAGGAATCCATTCTTAAAGGAGACTCTCCAAGAATTACTTCTAAACAGAAAGTACATTTATAATATTAAAGTTTATAATGTGGCTTTCCAGATAGCCATGTTTCTTAGAGCGAGGCATAATTATCAGGGCTTATAAGATGCTCAAATCTTTTTGTAGATTGTATAGTATTAATACTATTAAGACTTTAAAATCTTAATCATTGTAATAAAATGCATACAAATCTGCTTTTAATAGACACAAAACATTTGTGCCCTTGAAAAATTCCACAAATAAAAAAAGAACAGAATGAAATCACCACCCTAGTACCCTTATGTTCTGAAAGAACTTCCTCCTCACCTCTTAGACAGTCTTGGTGAAACCTCAAACTTTTCTGAGTCACTTTCCATGAATTGAGCGGCATGCCCAGCCCATGTGGTCCAAAGGCAACCTTCCCTAACCCAGGCTATCACTAACAAGTCAGAAAAGCTGGTGCTACAGCATCCTGCGTGCTCCTGCATTCTTGGGCTGTGAACAAGCCACAGCCCCCTCTACTTGGACAAAGCAAACTTCCCCAAGTTAACCACACTAGGGATGGGGAGACAGATATCATGAACTATCATGCAAGATAATCATGAACTATCACAAAGAAGCCTCTTTGAAAACATCCAGACAGACTGCCACTGGATTCCATGCTCCCTGTGCTGGAAGCAGGCTCATGTAAGACCATCCCTTTCATCCCTCCACTAAGCCCAACATGGTCAGCAAGCAAACCTTTGTGTAAAGGACCAGATGGCAGATATTTTCAGCTCTAGGAGCCATCTGATCTGTTGCAATGACTCAACTCTCTGCCATTATAGAGAGGAAGCAGCCACAGGCGGTCTGTGAGCAAATGGATGTGGCTGCATGCCAATAAAACTTTATTTAAAAAAACAGACAGGGGGCCAGAGTTGGCCTGTTGACCATAGTTTGCTAACCCCTGACTAAAGCAATGATTACACAATTCTTTCCTCTGTTGAGTCATCAATATCTGCTTCCCTAGAACTCGAAACCAGTGAGTCTAGGGGTGCTTTATCATATTCTTCGAAGTAGAGAAGAAAGTTGCTCTGCTCCCCCAGGAACTTGTTTCCAAGTGACCCTGACCTAGACCCCTCAGACTTTCACCATCTGACACCACCCGATTTGGGTGAGCTGCTTGAGAGTGTCTCACAAACCATGAGACTCAAGCTCTGCAGACAATTCCGGAAGTGATCTGAGGAAGGATGGGATGCAGGTGTGTGGGATTTGCTTAGGAGATGGGGAGCCGGGAGGGAGCTCTGGTGCATACAGTGGGCAAACACAGAGTGGAGAGCAGCACGGCAGTGTGGAGACTTTCTATTCAGAGACACAGCCTGTGTCACACCGACTCCAGTTATGCTCAGGGAGCCACAGGTAAAACCACCTGTGCCTGGTAAACAGGAGGCAGGGCTGACTCACAGAAAGAAACAAATGACTTGAAAGAAGGGACCAGGTGAGTTCTGCAGGGGACATCCACATACCTGACTCAGAGGTTTCCTTGTCTTGCTTCCTGCTTTACGGCAGGGCAGGAAGGAATGTGAAGAAGGGAAAGGCCCCTGTGGCTGCTGGGTTCGGTGGGACAATAGGGATGCTGCCCACCTCCCCAGCCACTCTCCACCAAGGGGACCAGCAAGGGCTGGAATCTAGCCAGAGTCCTCTTAGCAGGCCTGCAGGGAGGGCAACCTGGTCACCCTGTGGCTGCTTTTGCGCCATCACGGCAGAGCTGAGTGGTCGCAGCAGGGACACTAATTCCCTCTGAGCCAAAAATATTTATCATCTCATTTTCCCCAACCTTTGTCAATCTCTGAACTACAGCCACTTAATGCACAGATCCATTTTATTTATTTATTTATTATTTTTTGGAGACAGTTTCACTCTTGTTGCTCAGGCTGGAGTGCCGTGGCACCATCTCGGCTCACGGCAACCTCCGCCTCCCAGGTTCAAGCGATTCACCTGCCTCAGCCTCCCCAGTAGCTGGGATTACAGGTGCCTGCCACCACACCTGGCTAATTTTTTAGTAGAGATGGGGTTTCACCATGTTGGCCAGGCTGGTCTCGAATTCCTGACCTCGGGTGATCCACCCGCCTTGGCCTCCCAGAGTGCTGGGATTACAGCATGAGCCACCACGCCCGGCCTGACAGACCCATTTTAAACTAAAAAGAAGTTTTCTTATGGATTCCCAGTGCTGAGATTTTTTTTTAAAGACTGAGATAAAATTAATATGTCATAAAATTTGCCCTTTGAAACAGCACAGTTCAGTAGTTTTTAGTATAGTCACAGCAGTCACCATCACCACTATCTAATTCCAGAGGATTTTCATTACTCCACAAAGAAACGCCATGCTCATGAACAGTCGCTCCCTCACTTCTGCCCCCTTAACCCCTGGCAGCCATTAATCTACTTTCTATCTACAGATGTGCCTATTCTGGACATTTTATATAAATGGCATCATACAATATGTGGTTTTGATTTTTTTATTAGACTGTTTAATGTCTATATATAAAATCTGTTTCCTTATTTTAATAGTCCTTAGGCTATAAAACACAAAACAAAGTTGCAAGTTATATGCAAGCAAAACTGTAAAGCTGATGTCGGGTCTATATGACAGGTGATGTGGCTTTGCTGAGCATGAACCATGATGCTCACGGCCCGGGGCACTGCAGCGCCGCTGCTTCTTGGCCCAGCTATCAAAGTTTCCTGGGTGCCACAGAAGGACTAATCTCAGCCATCACTTTTGTTTCGACTAACAGGGCACAGAGTTCTGCTGGCATAGTATCCTGATGTCCTTCTTGTCCCTCATCCACGGGAGAGCACATCATTTACGGGGGAGTCCTGAACTTACTCTTTACTCCCACCAAAGGAAATTGGGTCAGCACTGTGGTCAGTGAGACTCACACACACAGCCATGGTCTTGCACACCATCCACAACACTTGATTTAGATTCTAAGAGCTAGCATGGAAACGAACACACAAAAATTTAAAATGGCAAAGAGGACAGACATGTTGCCAAGGATGTGCTCCAAGTGCCACGTGTGAGAAAGCCCAAAGCAGAAATACATCACTGGCTCCCGCATCATCACCGCCCATGCGTCAGTCCTCCTTCGCCCTCCGGCCTTCTGGATTCTCCTGGCGGTGGAGGTGGTGGTGAGCTGTGTGGTATGAAGAGGCCTGAAGCGGGCTGCTCAGCTGGCCCGGGGGGATGCAGACCTGACACATACTGCTAGCTCTGGTGGCCTCCTCTAGGAATTCTTTGGGTTTGTGCAGATTTAAAAGACACAAAACTTGTGGGAATATTTGAATGCATTTTCTATTTATATTGAGAAGGAGGTGACTCAGAACGATTTCTTTTTTTATTTCAAATGTGTGGGCTTCAGAAAACAGATGAGCTAAATCGATTTGAGACTAACTGCAAGGACCTAACAGCCACATAAGACACTGAATCTCTGGGACTCTTAAGTCAAACTTTAAAAATGAACACATTGGCTGGGTGTGGTGCGGTGACTCACCCTTGTAATCCCAGCACTCTGAGAGGCCGAGGCAAGAGGATCACTTGAGGCCAGGAGTTTGAGGCCAGCCTGAGCAACACTGCGAGGCCTTGTCTACAAAAACTTTTTTTGCTTTTTAATGAGCTAGGTGTGCTGGCGCATGCCTGTGATCCCAGCTACTTGGGAGGATCGCTTGAGCTTGGAGGTCGAGGCTGCAGTGAGCCATGATTGTGCTACTGCACATCAGCCTGGGCGACAGAGCGAGACCCTGTCAATGAATCAATCGATTGATCAATCTGTACAGCCTTCTGGGTGGGTGTGTCACCTCGGCCCAACCTGGGTGGGGGACTGGACTAGGACACAGCCAAGAGGAATGGAGGCTAGAAGAAGCTAAAGGGGAGAATGGACATCTACATTTCCAGGTAGCTCTCTGGAGAAAGGTGAAAGCCCCAAAGGATCCCGTAACATGCGAACTCAGCCAAGGTCAGCCCAGAGGCTGAGAGCTTTGAAGAACACAGCCAGCTGACAAGAAAGGAGGCCAGAGGAGAGGCAGAGCGGAGCGGGGCTGCCACGTCAGCACGTGCTACGGGAGTCTCTCCCCCAAGAGAGGCCGCCGGTGGCTCACCTGGCTAGCGGGAGCTCTTGGGTAGGCACCAGGGATGGGGCTGCTGGGAAACAAAGGGGCAGCTTTCCACAGGGCTGGATTCTTCTGGAAAGGCAAGTCTCAGGCCACAGCCTGGGAGTCACATGAGGGATCAAGGAGCCTGTGCAAGTACAGCTATGTATGTTGGCACCCAACCACGGGGCAGCAACTGTTGTATTTTTTGTAGAGATGGGGCATTGCTAGGTGGCCCCAGCTGGTCTCGAACTCCTGGACTCAAGTGATCCACCTGCCTCAGCCTCCCAAAGTGCTCGGATTAGAGACACATGCCACTGTGCCCTGCTCAATGACACAGATTCTGTTTGTAGAAGACTGCTTACCTGCCCCATCTAGAACTAAGATGCTTGAGTTAAATTTTCCTCTGCATTTCCCTCTGGCTTCCCTCAGCTCTGGCATCTCGGGACGTTGGTCACTTTCAGCCTCCTTTTGCACTCTTCTCCCTCCACACGAGGGCTTTGTGGATCTGCCTCCCTGCTCTCGCTTCTCCTCCTTAGCTAAAATCCTGTAACCGTAAACTATCACCTGAAAGCTACTCCTTCTAAATAATGTGGAATCACGAGACCAAACCAAAAAGTAAACAAACAGGTGGCCGCCTGTCTCGATTCTGGGTTTAAGTTCCCATGGGTATAAATGTAAGGGGAAATTGTAGTTGCAAAGTAAGGTATAAAAACAAGGCCAGGTGTGGTGGCTCACACCTGTAATCCCAGCACTTTGGGAGGCTGAGATGGGTGGATCGCTGGAGCTCAGGAGTTCAAGACCAGCTTGGGCAACATGGTGAGACCTCATCTTTACAAAAAAATACAAAAATTAGCTGGCATGGTGGTGTGCACCTGTAGTCCCAGCTACTCCAGAGGCTGAGGTGGGAGGATCACTTGAGCCCAGGAGGTGGAGGCTGCGGTGAGCAGAGGTTGCACCACTACACTCCAGCCTGGGCGACATGGCGAGACCCTGTCTCAAAAAACTACATAAAAAAAAAAAGACATAAAGACAAGCCCACTAGACCCATACTGCAGTCTCTCTCCTACAGCTACCGTTTATCCCTTCTGGGGTGAGGCTGTTACATCCTGCACAAGAAGAACCTTTCTGTTCAGCATGCAGTACTACACTGTACAAAGCTATGCAGAATGCTGGGCTCTGCCCCGACAAAATTCCAAGATCAAGTTTCACCTTTTTATCCTGACCCGATCCAGCACAGTCTTCATAATTACCTAGCACAGCAGCTCAGAATGGAAAGCTTCAATTGCCCTGAGCTAATTGAAGGCCAGGGAAAGCAAACGTCTGCCCTAAAGTGACAAATGAGGGGGAGAGCTTGGATGATAAATCTGTTACTTATTCTGAAATCTACATGAAGGAGCTTGTTTTGTAAATGAAAAATTGGTCTTCACACGCACCTCTGTACACCAAGTCACTTCTCAGGGAAAACATCCAGGAAGATGACCCTCAGGTTCATTTAGCTTGTTTACAAATACTATATGAAAGCAAATTGTTCCCTAAAGAGCTCTATTTCATATGCATTCAATGTTCAGCTGGTATTAGGATTTAGGATATACTCTCATTTTTCGCCTCCCCTCCCATCTGTCCCAACAAAATACAAGCCTGAGGTCAGTGCCAGCTCATCAGTGCTTGGCAGTGGCTCCTGCAGGCGGGGGCGGAAGTGGCTGCAAGAAGGCAGAGAAGGAAGACACTGCCAGCACCCACAGCTCCAGAGGCCGCCCCCAGATCTCATTTCAGTGCCAGTCTCTGGAGCCACCCAGAACACAGTCCTCACCCAAGGCCTCTTGAAATTGAGGAGCAACGAACAAACGTGGTACCTCTAAACTCTCCTACGAGGTCTAAAATCTCATACCAAAAACAGATCTGTGCTACCAAATTTATTTTGAGATGTTTATGTCTTCTTGATTCCAAATGCCATACTAGTGCAGAAGGATAACTAGAGGCGATTTCACTTACTAGTGTGTAAACTAAAATTCTAAATAAAATTTTAGGACACAGAATGTACCAATATGGAAAGATTATTCACCACAATCAAGAAAGACTGACTCAAGGAAGGTCAGGCTGATATTTACCCATTCAGCCACCAATCCATCTGCTTATATATCCACCTACCCATCCTTCTATCTTCCCATTCACGCACCCATCCACCTTCCCATGCCTCCATCCATCCATGCACCCATGTATCCATCCATGCCCTTACCCTCCCATCCATTCACCTACCCTCCCATCCATCCACCCACTCACCCTCCCTTTCATCCATCCATCCATCCACCCACTTATTTTTCCATTCGTCCATCCATCCACTTACCCTCCCATCCATCCATCCATATACCTCTGCATCCATCCACATACCCATCTATCCATCCATCCATCCACTTACTCTTCCATTCATCCATCTATCCATCCATGTACCCCTACATCTCATCCATGTATCCATCCATGCATCCATCTATCCACTTACCCTTCCATCCATCCAACTATTCATCCACCCACCCTCCCCATCCTCCAACTATCTACCTGAGGACTGGTCCATCCGTCTACTCATCCACTCATCTGTCCATCCACCACTCCTTCCATTCATCCAACCATTTATTGAGCACGTAATCTGCGCAGGATATATGTCAGGTACAGGGTACCGAGAAATGAAAAAGAAAAATCCAGTCTTCTGGGAGGCAACAGTCCAGCCCAGCAGACAGCAAGGAATAGTGAAAGTGTGCAAATACATTCGTGAAGTGAGTTTAAGAGTCACTGTCCCCCTGCCAAACCATCCCAGTCTGAAGAGGTTAGCACATTCACGGGGCAGTAGATGTCCACTTTCAAAGTAAACTCTTAAAAGATGGAATGATTGAACCAGAAGGTGTGTACGACTGTCAACCTTCAGTTGCATGGTGTCAAGGAACCCTCCAGACAGGTTCCTCAAAAAGCCCTCCAGTCAGGTTTTGCCAAATGCCCCTCTTCTGTGCCACCCACAAGGTGACAGCTCCCTCTTCCCTTCATCTTAAAGGCTTTCACATCTGTCATGAACATAAAGCCTGATCAGCTCAAGGGTAGGATGACACCTCCTGAGAGAGCTGACAGAAGTGGTTACTATAAAGGTAGAATGGAGAAGCAGGGACATTTCTCCCAGTGTTAGGGACTGAACTGTGCCCCACAAAATCCATGTGCTGAAGCCCTAACCCTTAGTATCTCAGAATGTGACTGCATTGGAAGACAGGACCTTAGAAGAAGTAATTAAGGCAAAATTAGGTAATTGGGTTCCACTGGGGAGGGCTCTGATCCAATAGGACTGGGGTCCTTATAAGAAGAAATGATACAAAAATGCACAGAGGGACGACCCTGTGAGGACACAGGGAGAAGACAGCATCTACAAGCCTAGGAGAGAGGCCCCAGGAGGAATCAGCCCTGTCACACTTTGATCTGGAACTTCCAGCCTCTAGGATTGTGGGAGAATCCACTTCCGTTGTTTGAGCCCCCCAGTCTTGGGGAGTTTGTTATGGCCACACTAGGAAACAGACCAGTATTCAAGGGGCCCCAAGTCAGCAGGAGAGAGCATTTCCCCAAAGCAGGCTCCTGCTGGCTATGATGCCTGACCTTGCAGGTCTGGGGTGAAGCCTCTGATGGCAGTGAGGGTGGCGGGTGGTGGGCAGTTCAGGACAGAAGAGCTGGAGGGAAGCAAACGTGCTGAGTCTGCTCCCTCAGGTTCAGTTCTATTTTAGCTCAAACACCACCTGTTTCTCCCATAACCCAGCCAGAAGTCACTTTGCTCTCTCTCCTCTGAGCTTCTGAAGCATCACATAACTTAAAAAAAAAGTATCATCACTTCAATTTGCCCTACTTGTCTTTATATTAACATAGGATCTTGAACTTCACAAAAAATGTTATCTCTATTTGGTTCACCTGAGCAACAACAACAACAAAAATTCTGATCTCAACATTCTTTTGTTATCCAAACAGAATACAACAATACATACTTTTTGTTATGCATCGGTTATCACAGCAGCACTTCATATGATTAACACAGACGTGTCTACGTTATTTTAAACTTATGCAAAACACTGGGTACCTTCAAACCTTTGTATTCTAGATTTTCTTTTTGGTGGGCAAAGGACAATCCCTTGCCTGAACTTTGACTTCTATTATTTTCCATTTAAATTTTTCAAGTGTATTCTTTCTTGCTGGTCCTTCAGAAATTAAAGAGTCTCTGAAAAAAGTTGAAAACAACTTTTCAACCCACATATTCCCAAATTTCATCACGCCTCACCACTCAAAAAAAAAAAAACAAAAAAAACGCACCCAACAATTCTGAAAATTGCTGGGTTAGTAGCTCAAAAGCAGAGAGTTTCTGGAACTAATTTCTTTGGAGTGGCTATGCAGTCTGCTGGAAGACACGGCCTTGATGAATGAGGCATGGGGCCCCTGCTTCCTCTCGACCCTTTCAGTATCGACAGTGCCATTCACTCACTCTCACACAGCCTGCACGTGACAGCTGTTCAGGGCGACCCCCTCCACGCACAGCAGAGCTATACATTCTCACCAGCACGGGTGCCCTCTGCACAGATGATACGCTTGTGGCATCAGGCACAGCGCAGGGGCAAAGCAAGGCCCGCATGTGCAGAGCCCATCGAGCACTGCCCGCGATATACCGCACGGCCGGCCTCAACGGCCTGGGAGCTGGCTTGGAAAACAGACTGCAGCTGGTGCTCGGCACGTGACCCACTTGGAATCCACAGTCATAAAGCTCTAATTGTGCTTCTCAGACACAGCTAAATTCTGTAGGTGGATTATTCGTCGGCCTTTCTGACCCACGCATTCTTGGTTTCAGCCTCAGAGTCTGTTAAGTAACTGCAGAGACTTCCTCCACAAGCAGACACACAATATCAATCCTGTCGCTGCAGAGTCACATAAATATTTGATCCCCTTGTAGAAGGCTAACAGCTCTGTTTAAGGCCAAATGAAATAAAACCCCATTACATGAGGCTCTTGAAAGCAAACTTTTAAATTGGTAATTTCTGCAACAGAACCTTGAGTTTTGAGGTCGGTGTTTAACGTGATGTCACAGCAATCACACAAGATTCTCAAGGCAACAGAACAATCCACACCCAGGAACCCTGTCGTGCATTTACTCCCATCCCTCCAACTGCCTTTTAAAAACAAGATTGCACCACATCTTCTGCAGAGACGCACTCTCCTCCTGCCCTCCTCATGTGATGAAGGGGAAGATTATACTTTTTTTTTTTTTTTTTTGAGACAGGGTCTCGCTCTGTTGCCCAGGCTGGAGTGCAGTGGTGCAATCCCCATTCACTGCAACGTCCACTTCCTGGGTTCAAGCGATTCTTGTGCTTGAATGAGTAGCTCAGCCTCCAGAGTAGCTGGGACTACAGGAACCTGCCACCACACCGGGCTAATTTTTTCGTTTTTTTCTATTTTTAGTGAGACGGGATCTCACCATGTTGCCCAGGCTGGTCTTGAACTCCTGGGCTCAAGCAATTCACCTGCCTCAGCCTCCCAAAGTGCTGGGAATACAGGTGTGAACCACTACGCCTGGCCCAGATTATACTATGTATTTAATCTAACCCTGTCCTCGCCACAACTAAGCGGCCTAGTGCACATTCTGGAATTACGGCACAAAACGCTCTAATCTCCTGCTGCTGCCACAGTTTCTGCAGATGCTTGCAGCCTCTCTTTGGGAGTCAACTAACTCGATTTCTATTTTAAAGCTCCAAATTAACTCATTAACTAGGTCCAATTTAGGAAAGCCTGCCCGTTCCTTTCCTACTAATAATCCTTAGAGGCAACTCCGATTTCCAGGCCGCAGCTAGGCACACAGCTGTGTGCTAGATAGCTAAAGCTGCCCTTCCATAAGGCGCTCTGTGCAAAGACGTGCAGCTCCAGTATGTTAAACTGGACTTCTCATTATGTCTCCATAAGCAGTCTTACCGTGTGGAAAACACAGTAGCCATTTTAAGAACCAAAAAAATGTCACCGCCGTGTAAGAAGGCCTCCCTGCCCTGGGATGTGTCTCTGGGCAGGGCCGCAGGGTGCACAGGCTCTGCCCAGACCTCCAGTGCATCAGGGATGCTGGAAATTATGCTGGATTTCAGCCGCTTTGGGTTTGGCAAAAGCCAGACGTCTAGCCATGTTAACCAAGCGCCCACCCATACAGAAGCCCACCCCCAGACACCTCTTCAGTAACTCTGAATCCAAATTTCACCCACCTCAGCGTGGACTGTCCCTCCTTGGCCCGGACTGCGAAGGGAAGCTCTTCTCTGTGCTCGCCAGGGTCCCCTGCCTGCCTTCGCAGTTCGACAGAAGCTTCCTGCAAAGAGCAACACAGTAAGACACCAAGTCCTCAAGCTGCCTTCCTCAGGACATCTGTGATTATGAAAGCCCTCATTTGTGGGTTTGCCTTGCCAGGGCAGCTCTACAAAGCATTTCATTGAGACGACTGAACTAAGACCCCGCGTCCACTTCTGTTCTGGGCAGGAAACAACTCCTACGTGAAGCCTGTAAAACCGTGTGGCACAATTGGCCAAAAGAAATAAAATAAAATACAGCTGGTCACAAATTACAGCGGTGAAGCCTCAAGCTCTAGTACTCGCCAGAGCCCGGGATTCTTTGCTCCTGACAGAGCAAGCATGGAATTCTCAGAGGTCATGCTGAACAGCCACAAGCCAGGGTATCCAACGGTGGAAAAAAACACTCACAGCATCTGTATGGATTTTCAGGGCTGGGACACCACAGAGCAAACCAGCAGCCTTCTTTCCATGCACATATTAGGTATCTTGTATTAAATATACTAGTGGTTCTTTTTTTTTTTTTTTTTTTTGAGACAGGGTCTTGCTCTTTTGCCCAAGCTGGAGTATAGTGGTGAGAACACAGTTCACTGCAACCTGAACCTCCTGGGCACCACCACACCTGGCTAAGTGTTTTTTCTTTTTTTGTAGAGATAAGGTCTTGTTTTGTTGCCCAGACTGGTCTGGAACTCCTGGCCTCAAGTGATCATCCTTCCTCAGTCTTCCAAAGTGCTAGAATTGCAAATGCACCACCACACCCACCCTGGATTCTTTTAAAAAGAAACTGCATCTATCACTGCAGAACTTTTTTTTTCTTTGAGATGTGCAAGTGCAGATGTAATAGGGGGAAAAAGCTTTCAAAGAGGGCAGGGGCGACAGAGAAAGAGGCTGTCAACTTTGAAGCAGGGCTAAGAAATATGCAGTTTTCTAGAAAACTGGACATTAACTCTCACCATCAAAACTCTCACCTTAAAAAAGTGCAAACACTTAATGTGTTTTAAATACATTTTGCCCCAGAGCAATCCTTGAAAATACTTGCAAATAAAAAACAGAATACTAAAAAAACCCAAATACTATAAATATTAAATGTCATCCATCAGTGTTTGAAAAGTGGCTATTGTATGTCATGTTAAGCTTTTACATAAACCACACATTTCCATGTCAGAGGTGTTAGTTATCATTTCCCATAGTTTCTCCCTCCAAGTTCTTTGCTGAGTATGAAGGCAGGAGCAAGCTACTTAAGGGGAAACACAGTTAAAGCCAGAGATTATGGCAACGAGAACGGGAATGAAAAAAATGTGGGTTTTCAGGAATATGGCACTTTAAATTGCCTAGAATGTGTCGATTTTGTCCCCAAATACCTCTGACACAGAGGACACTAGGAGATCTGGAAAAGGTAAATGCTCACACAGCTGGAGATGAGTAGTCCTGGCGTCAGCCACTGCATTCTGGGTGTGCCCTGTCCTCAGGTTAAGATGATGGTCAGCAGGGGCCATGCCCCTGCTGTGGCTCCATGCTTACCTGCTTGTAGTGGTCTGTGGATGGCGAAGACCGGGACCTCCCATGAACGTGCTGCGGCCTCTCGTGCGGGTCCAGGCCCACATCCAGGATGTCATCCGCTGAGTGGCAGCGCCCGGAGCTCCTGGCCTCCAGAGGCTTCCTCTGTTCCTTCCAGGAGGCCTGATACTCTGCAAAGGTGCCGAGCCTCTGCGGCGGGTCTGACGTCCCTGTCTTCTCCGCTGTGCTGTGAGCGTTGAGGCTGTCCCCAAGGGAGGTGGTGCGCGACCAGGGCTCCGTGCCCTCACACGTGCGGCCCACTGTCCACGGCCTCTCTGGCTTGTCTCTCAGGAGTCCATGAAGCACTTGCCTCTGGGCAGGCCTCTGGGGAACAGGTTTGCTCGTTTCCTCAAAAAACTTCCACCTGTCAGCAAATGTGCCCACAGTATCCTCAGATGTCCTGGGGTGCTGGTGAGGACTGTAGCCCCTCGTGAGGCCCACCTCATTCATCTTCTCGGGTTCCGAGTAGGACTTCAGTTTCTGCTCAGCTGTGAACCGTCTCCGGCCTCCGATGCGGGGCGGGTGGGGCCCGCCACCTGTAGATGAGGGTGGCTGGGCCAGGCCTGCCTCCCAGAAGTGGCGGACAGTGTCTGGATCACCCATCCGGTGTTCCAGTGACTCCGGGTATAGATCTGCTGGGTTGGGGTCCAAGTCGCGGCGCTTGAAGGACGTGGCCCTCAGGACTCGGGCTTGGGCCTCCTTCAGGTGGTCTTTATAGGTGCCAGCGAAGGGTCCTTCCTGGGTGCCACCTCCCAACTTGACCCTCCAGCGGCTGGTGGCATCCTCCGCCTCGCCTGCTGCAGTCAGAGCCACTGTGCTCCGGCTCTTCTGCAGCTTGGCTCGACGCATCTGGATCTCATTGCGCAGGGTGGTCGCAAAGCGGTCGCTTCTCCGGGTGGGCTTGCCCACATGGGCGTCGAACGGTGGCGGTCTGGTGGCGCTGTCCTCTGGGCTGCTCTCAGGCCGGTGTTTCCCCTCCTGGGTCAGGGAGTGCAACAGGGGCGTCTCCTGCGGGCAGATCCTGCTGCTCTCCCCATCTGCCCACGTGATGCTGGCTTTTTCTACATGGCTGGCCCTGGGAGGCTCCTGGGCTCCCGCGGAGCAGCCCTCGGCCCCTGTGTCCAGCGGGTAACACCTTCCTGTCTCGCAGGCATCTGGAGGACCCTCAGGCTGAGGTAGGTGACGGTGTGGGCTCTGGCCCACCGTGGGTGGGGGAAGACTCTTGAGGGCTCCAGGGGCCGTGTCAGAAGGCCAGCATCCTGCCCAGAGCTGTGCCACTTGCGGACCTCCCTGCACACAGGGCCGGGGGCCCTGCCAGCCGCTCCCCAGCTTCTGGTCACAGCTGCTGAGCCCCCTCACCTGAGGAAGGCTGTGGTTCTGGGAGCTGGCAGCCGCTGGCTCCTGCCCAAGGCTGTCAGCACAGAGTGGGCTGTGGTTACTGTACAGGGGAGGGTGGCGGCCGCTACGAGGAGACTGAGGGAGGCACACATCTGAGCTGGACAGAGAGGCCTGCAGCCTACTGGAAGCTCCATCCTTGGAGGGTGGCCAGCTGCCATCTGCACGGGCCTCCTGCGGGCAGCCCGGGCCTCCCGATCCCTTCCCGAGGCTCCCTGGGTGTGCTGACCTCCAAGGCCGATCAGTGGGCTCTGGTCTCCAGTCACCACGGGGCTGAGCCTGGGCCGGGGCTGTAAAGTGCTGTGCCACGGCCACCTCTGAGAACACAGGGCCCTGGGCCTTCTCGTGGCTCTTGGTGGCAGCAAAGCTGTCACTGCGGAGAGGGGGAGGGGGAGGGGGTGGGGATGCTGGTGCTTTCTTCTTATCAGGAACATACCAGACTGGCCCAAAATTGGACCTCCCAGGGACAGCCAGCTTGGGCTCGGCATTGTACTCTGGCCTGGGGCCTTTGTCGCTGTCACTGGGGACCCTGGGCGGGAAACACCTTAGCTTCTCCTCCAAGCCCTGAGGGTCACCTGCGGCCTGGGCCTGCCGGCCACCCTGTCTGGAAGCCTCCCAGAGGCCTACACTGTAGAGGATGTTCTCTGCGGAGGACGTGTCGGCTTTGGACAAGGTGTGGTCAGGAGTGCTAGAGCTGGTGGAGAAGGAGCCGTAGGCTGAGTCACGCTTGCTGTGGCTGCCCAGGTGGTCGATGCTGCTGTTGGACTTGGCCACCGAGAGGCGACTGGAGGGGTGGTCCAGGCTGCCAACACTCCCCAGGGAGCTGAAGTGGTCTAAGGTGCGCTGTAGGTTTGTCTGCTCCCAGGAACTGGACAGGTCGTGGGAGGAAGAACTGCAAGAATGAGAAGAAGGACAAGGCAGGGTGTGCTTTAGCATCAGCAATGGCAAAGGGCAAGGCGGTGGACACAGCTGGCCCTCCGTGGAAATACCAAAACGCCAAACAGCAACTTCCCAGGGTGAAGTTGCTGAGGCTGAGGTTGCAGCTCAGTACATCTGGATTTTAGCAGAGACAGGGAGAAACTGAGCACAGGCTGAAAAGACTGTGTCCTCCCCGTGACATGCCTTTTTACCAAACAGATGCCTTTTGATGGGGTCTTGCTGTGTTGTCCCGGGTGGTCTTGAACTCAAGCAATCTTCCCACCTTAGCTTCCCAAAGTGTTGGGATTACCAGCATGAACCATTGCACCCAGCCAAGACCAGTATTTATTAATAGCCAAAAACTGGGTGGTTACATTAGCTCCAGACATACGCACATACCTGAACACACACACACACACACACACACACCAGACATGCTCACTCATACACACTCACATATACATATACACGTGCACACACATGCACATACAAGCAAACAGATGCACATGCACACATACAGGCACACATGAACACATACAGATGGACACATGAACACTCATACACATACAAGGACACACAAACATGTAGAAATACACATGCACACTCACACCCCACACACACAGATACACACACACACACACTCACATAAGCAGGGAGACATCCACACACGCACACCAAAACCAGACTATCTGCTGTTACCGCCATCCTCTTAACAGGAGACTAGTGAGGATACTGCCACTAACGCCAAGAGGGTTGAGGAGAGGCTACCAAAGCTTAACAGAACCTCTTGGGAGCTTTTACAAGATACACCTGCCACCCCATATAGATCTCCTGCCTTCCAGTCCGTGTGTAAAACCCTGGAAAGGAGAGGGGTGCCGTCAACGCCATCCCACCGGCTCAGAACCCTACCGCCTGGCATCCCACCTGGTCAATCCCAAAAGAGCTTGGCCGAAACCCAAGTCCTATGCTCCCCTTCTTGCTCACGCCTTGTCTTGCCATTTCATTTTGTGTCACATGCTTGCCGGTTCAGTCAAAAATTCAGAGCACTCCAACTGTGATTATGTGTCAGTGGCCCAGTCTCATCAGAAACATCAAAATAATTCTGCAGTCAGGAGTGTGCTCCCTGTAGAAGGCTGAACAAACCTGGCGTCCTGGACGGGAATGGGTGCCTACCTCGCATGGTGTCGGCCAGACCAGGAAGGACAGCCGCTGGCGGAGGGGAACGGGGAGGCCGCTAGCTCAGGGTGGCTGTCAGAGAACTTGGTGGCATGCCAGGAGTGAGGCCTCCAGCCCAGCTCGCTCCTCCTAGAAAAGAACGCAGGGGAGGCGGGGGTCAGGGACTGCACACAGCGCTCACCCTCGTGCCAAACAGTGCAGGGGGCTCAGGGACCGCACACAGGGCACACGCTCATGCCAAACAGTGCAGGGGGCTTGAGGACTGCACACAGCGCACGTGTGCTTGTGCCAAACAGTGCAGGGGGCTCAGGACCGCACACAGCACGTGCGCTTGTGCCAAACGAACAGTGCAGGGGGTTGAGGACCGCACACAGCGCATGCGCTCTCGTGCCAAACAGTGCAAGGGGCTCGAGGACCGCACACAGCGCACGTGTACTCATGCCAAACAGTGCAGGGGGCTCGGGGACTGCACGCAGCGTGTGTGTGCTCGAGTCAAACAGTGCAGGGGGTTCAGGGAATATGCACAGCGCGCACGCTTGTGCCAAACAGTGCAGAGACTGACACTGGTCACAGCAACTCAGGCAGGCGCATGGCACCATGTTCAGTGGTTGCACACTTAATCCAAACCCACACCTTCTTTTTAGATTTTTGCTCACTACCCATTTGCCCTAACCAGAGTGGGAATCACAGGCTCCAGATGTGCAGCAGCCCTTATCTTTATTTTTGAGATGGAGTCTCACTTTGTCGTGCAGGCTGGAGTGCAATGGATCACTGCAACCTGGGCCTCCCAGGTTCAAGTGTTTCTCCTGCCTTAGCCTCCCAAGTAGCTGGGATTACAGGCGCTCACCACCACGCCCAGCTAATTTCTGTATTTTTAGTAGAGACCAGGTTTCACCATGTTGGCCAGGCTGGTCTTGAACTCCTGACCTCAAGTGATCCACTCACCTTGGCCTCCCAAGGTACTGGGATTATAGGTGTGGGCCACTGTAGACCACGCCGGCCCTTATCTCTAAAATGTGTTCCTCCATAAATATGGTTAACTTGCCAATTTAAAATCTTAGAAATGTAAAAATAAAGAACATTTATTCTAAATAAACGAGTACACAAATTTTGCCCTCTGCCCGCCCCAACATGAACACACAGAGAACCTCCTATCTTTCGCTGGAGAAAAGGTAAATGAGTCCCCTAGGCAGTCGGGTCACACAGAGTTCAGACAGCTTATCTGTGTCTGTTTACCTAGGTAACAAAGTAAAGACAGCCACCTTCTGGTTGACTAAGACTAGTAGCTGCATCTTACCCTGAGTCTCTTAGTCAACCAAAGATCCCCCCAGGGAGTCATGACAACCCGCACCAAAAGGCTAGAGTCCCTTCAGCCAGGGCTCCTGAACACAGAGGGGCTTTCCTGGGCTCCCCCGCCACAGTCCCCACCATCCCATGTGTGTCTTCTTAGTGTCTTGGCCACATCTGCCCAGATGTGATGAGGTGTGTCTGGTTAGAAATCCCGATGGATGTCGGTAATGCAATAGGGCCTCCAGGGGAACACTGCCGGGCGGGAGATCCTTCCGCACTCACTTCTCCAGCCTCATGGTAGGAAGCCAGCTTTACTTTTCTCTAATTTGGGACAGAACTGACAGCTGATAGCCCAATCAAGAATGGAGAACAAGCTCAAGTGGGCCTCTTTAAATACTTTGTGGAGATCAGACGTTTTTCCCAGCAGGCAAAAACATTAAAGAATATTATGCAATAAAGAACATCTTACAAAATAAAACTGAAAAGCATTTATAACACAAACCTTTCGATGACTCAGATCATTTTAACGAGGAAAAGTATATGGGTGGCAAAATGTGGAACATGCTGACTTTATGATAGTTTCCCAGGAACCAAAGAGAAAGTATAAAAGACAAATTCAGCACCCCATGGAAGGAAAGCAATTGTAAAACCCAGACTGTACCTCATGGAATTTCTCAAAATCCTCGTAAGGAAGGTTCTGGCCATGTGAATTTCATTTTCAGCTGGCTTTCTCTGTGCTATGACATCCACAACTTCTTTCATCTTCCTTTATAGTTAATTAATGAAGAAAATAAACTAGACTGACTGAAACTGGAGGAAAGGGGAGAAAAAGAGAAGGCTAGGAAAAGAAAACGTCTGACACTCAAGATGACACTAGTTCAACCCTGCTATGGGAATAACTGGGCTACTAGCTGGTTTAGAGGGTCAGCAGTTCTCCATGGGTACAATAAAACTTCTCCCAGATAAACTATCATTAGAAAGCACATATAAGAATATTAGCAGCAGATTTTGTTCTCACAAAGTATGCATGCAAACGACTGGGTGCTGTGGCTCACACCTGTAATCCCAGGACTTTGAGAGGCTGCTGTGGGAGGACTGCTTTCAGGCAGGAGTTTGAGATCAGCCTGGGCAGCATAGCAAGACCCCATCTCTGCACAAAAATAAAAAATCAGCCAGGCGTGGTGGCACATGCCTGTGGTTGCAGCTACCACGGAGCCCAGGAGGTTGAGGCTGTAGTGAGCCATGTTTGCACTACTGCATTCCAGCCTAGGTGACAGAGTAAGACCCTGTCTCTTAAAAATATATATATGTGTAGGCCAGGCGTGGTGGCTCACGCCTGTAATCCCAGCACTTTGGGAGGCTGAGGCAGGTGGATCACGAGGTCGGAGATCGAGACCATCCTGGCTAACACAGTGAAATCCCATCTCTAATAAAAATACAAAAAATTAGCAGGGTGTGGTGGCGGGCGCCTGTAGTCCCAGCTACTTGGGAGGCTGAGGCAGGAGAATGGCATGAACTCGGGAGGCAGAGGTTGCAGTGAGCCAAGATCATGCCACTGCACTCCAGCCTGGGCAACAGAGCGAGACTCTGTCTTTAAAAATAATAATAAAGTAAAAAAAAAAAAACACACACACACACACACACACGATAGATTATGAGGAATCCAGTGACCTTGTGATGCCATGGCATGAGGAAGCCCAAGTGAGCCACGCGGAAAGGCCGTGTGGAAAGCAACACCAGGCAGCCCCAGCTGTCACCCAACCTCCTGGCCTACGCACCAGACACAGGAGAGAAGGAAGTCATTTGCACATATGGCCCCTGCAGAGGCGACATGGAAAAAGACTGAGGAACCCAGTTGGCAGCCAGAACCAAGGCCCAAGCCAACCCCGCGGAAGGCCCCTGTCATGGGGTAAGGGAGAGAGTGAGTCCCAGCTGTGCCCTGCCTCTATTCCTAGCTTTGGCCCTGGACAGACGCACATCAATCCCGGGTGTAGCCACTGACGAGTCATGAGGGAAGAGGGAAGTCACTTATCCTTATTCACAAGTGGTTAATTTATTCAAAGTGACAAAATCCAAAGTTCAGCTCCTTGGTCATTCTGGCCACATTGCGAGTGCTCAATGACCACATGTGGGTAGTGGCTACTGCATGGGCAGCACAGATACGGAACATCTGCAGCCCTGCAGCTGGAGCACTGCCTTAGAGATATAGTAACCCCATCTCATCTGCATGGCGGGGACGCTGCTACCCGCCTGCGACTGTCTGCTGCCCGTGACCCTAGCACACTGACTGTTTACACCGCCTCCCTCCCCAACACTTTCATAATGTGCAGATAACTACCTTTTGGAGATTTTCTAGAGCATATTTTTAAACCTTGAAATAGCCAGCCCTAACACATAGCATGCTTCTGAGTACCTCCGTATAGGTCAATTGCTTTGTGCTCAATTTTATGACTAGAAATTCTATTTTACACCACTAATTTTGGGGCAACTTTTCATGCAGCAAAGAAGATCAAAATGGAGAGTAATCATCTTAAATCTGCTTTTAAAAATATAATAATTTTTATTTTTAATTTTTTGTAGAGATGGGGTCTTGCTATGTTGCCCAGGCTGGTCTCAAACTCCTGGCCTCAAGCAACTCTCCTGCCTCAGCCTCCGAAAGCACTGAGATTACAGGCATGCGCCACTATGCTCAGCCTTAAATCTGCTTCTGAAAATATCCAGGAGGTATCTTCCTCCCCATGTACACAAAGCTTCAGTTTGCAGAACTGTTTCAAAGAAAATGAATCAATCCCAGCACTTTGGGAGGCCGAGACGGGCGGATCACGAGGTCAGGAGATCGAGACCATCCTGGCTAACATGGTGAA